>NW_027197022.1:0-12500 GCF_038502225.1 Cherax quadricarinatus | reverse complement strand
TCAAAAGTAAACAAATGATGTCATTGTCCAATAAATGTCCAACTAGCCATTCTAATATGCAGTCATGAATGGGTTGACATTATTTATACAATTATTACAATATTGCAGTAGTCTGCATAACAGTAAATCTTCTATTTTTTTGTTTGAATAAAAATTCAAAATAGAAAGCAAGAGTAATATCAGAGGGGCCTGGAGACGTGACTGATGAACAAAGAAAATGTTATTTTAGAGCCAGGAATGTCTGCATTGTTCATTCTGGACCCTATTTTGTAATTGTCATATTTTTTAATTTTTGTGAAATTGGCCAAATTGCAAATTTCTGACCACGTTATTGGGTAGTTGAAATCGGTAAATGGGCAGTTACTTGTACTCAATCGATAGAAAAAATGGAGTTTTAAAGAAATAGCTATGAGTTTGGTCGACTGGAATAATGGAATTAGCCGAAAATAGGGCTCAAAGTGGGCGAAATCGCCAATTCGTAAATATCGCTGAGGTCACTTAACCTCGCGAGAGCGTAATTCTTTCAGTTTTCCATCAAATTTCGTTTTTTTTGGTGTCATTACAATCAGGAAAAGATTCTCTATCATTTCATAATTTTTTTTTTTTTTTTAAATTTCGCGGCACCAAGAGACACCTCAGGATTTGGGGTTGCGACAGTCAAGGGGTTAATTTCTTATTTTTGGAAATTTATTGTTATTTTTCCAAATTCTTAGTTATTTCTCATTATTTTAGTTTTTGTTATTTTTGATAACTTTTAATTATTTCTTGTAATTATTAGTTGTTTTTCGTGATTTTTAATTTTTTTCCATAATGAATAGCCTTAATGAAAATATGATCTTCCTTTATTAGGCATTACCAGGAAAGGAGGGACTTTGATGCTAAAATGATCTGATTTTGCATGTTTAAGTGTATATTTGGAATCAGTATAGAAAATAGTATTCCTGGTGTGATTTTAAGTCATTTTTGAAAATCTGGCCAAAAATGGCGAGAAACACTGAACTATAGTTCAGGGATTTTTTGGGGTGAGAAACCCTTTTCTCTCAAAATAGAAAATGGTCTTGAAGACACTTTGTTGGATCAATTCCTCCCCACAAACTTGAAAAAATCTGATATATACAGCTTTCATGGAAGGTTACAAGAGTTTTTATAAGATGAATGTGATATAAATACATACATCTAGGTTTTTCTCCTTTTTCTAAATAGCTCTTGTTCCTCTTTATTTCTTCTATTGTCCATGGGGAAGTGGAAAAGAATCTTTCCTCCGTAAGCCATGCGTGTCGTATGAGGCGACTAAAATGCCGGGAGCAATGGGCTAGTAACCCCTTCTCCTGTAGACATTTACTAAAAAAGAGAAGAAGAAAAACTTTATAAAACTGGGATGCTTAAATGTGCGTGGATGTAGTGCGGATGACAAGAAACAGATGATTGCTGATGTTATGAATGAAAAGAAGTTGGATGTCCTGGCCCTAAGCGAAACAAAGCTGAAGGGGGTAGGGGAGTTTCGGTGGGGGGAAATAAATGGGATTAAATCTGGAGTATCTGAGAGAGTTAGAGCAAAGGAAGGGGTAGCAGTAATGTTGAATGATCAGTTATGGAAGGAGAAAAGAGAATATGAATGTGTAAATTCAAGAATTATGTGGATTAAAGTAAAGGTTGGATGCGAGAAGTGGGTCATAATAAGCGTGTATGCACCTGGAGAAGAGAGGAATGCAGAGGAGAGAGAGAGATTTTGGGAGATGTTAAGTGAATGTATAGGAGCCTTTGAACCAAGTGAGAGAGTAATTGTGGTAGGGGACCTGAATGCTAAAGTAGGAGAAACTTTTAGAGAGGGTGTGGTAGGTAAGTTTGGGGTGCCAGGTGTAAATGATAATGGGAGCCCTTTGATTGAACTTTGTATAGAAAGGGGTTTAGTTATAGGTAATACATATTTTAAGAAAAAGAGGATAAATAAGTATACAAGATATGATGTAGGGCGAAATGACAGTAGTTTGTTGGATTATGTATTGGTAGATAAAAGACTGTTGAGTAGACTTCAGGATGTACATGTTTATAGAGGGGCCACAGATATATCAGATCACTTTCTAGTTGTAGCTACACTGAGAGTAAAAGGTAGATGGGATACAAGGAGAATAGAAGCATCAGGGAAGAGAGAGGTGAAGGTTTATAAACTAAAAGAGGAGGCAGTTAGGGTAAGATATAAACAGCTATTGGAGGATAGATGGGCTAATGAGAGCATAGGCAATGGGGTCGAAGAGGTATGGGGTAGGTTTAAAAATGTAGTGTTAGAGTGTTCAGCAGAAGTTTGTGGTTACAGGAAAGTGGGTGCGGGAGGGAAGAGGAGCGATTGGTGGAATGATGATGTGAAGAGAGTAGTAAGGGAGAAAAAGTTAGCATATGAGAAGTTTTTACAAAGTAGAAGTGATGCAAGGAGGGAAGAGTATATGGAGAAAAAGAGAGAGGTTAAGAGAGTGGTGAAGCAATGTAAAAAGAGAGCAAATGAGAGAGTGGGTGAGATGTTATCAACAAATTTTGTTGAAAATAAGAAAAAGTTTTGGAGTGAGATTAACAAGTTAAGAAAGCCTAGAGAACAAATGGATTTGTCAGTTAAAAATAGGAGAGGAGAGTTATTAAATGGAGAGTTAGAGGTATTGGGAAGATGGAGGGAATATTTTGAGGAATTGTTAAATGTTGATGAAGATAGGGAAGCTGTGATTTCGTGTATAGGGCAAGGAGGAACAACATCTTGTAGGAGTGAGGAAGAGCCAGTTGTGAGTGTGGGGGAAGTTCGTGAGGCAGTAGGTAAAATGAAAGGGGGTAAGGCAGCCGGGATTGATGGGATAAAGATAGAAATGTTAAAAGCAGGTGGGGATATAGTTTTGGAGTGGTTGGTGCAATTATTTAATAAATGTATGGAAGAGGGTAAGGTACCTAGGGATTGGCAGAGAGCATGCATAGTTCCTTTGTATAAAGGCAAAGGGGATAAAAGAGAGTGCAAAAATTATAGGGGGATAAGTCTGTTGAGTATACCTGGCAAAGTGTATGGTAGAGTTATTATTGAAAGAATTAAGAGTAAGACGGAGAATAGGATAGCAGATGAACAAGGAGGCTTTAGGAAAGGTAGGGGGTGTGTGGACCAGGTGTTTACAGTGAAACATATAAGTGAACAGTATTTAGATAAGGCTAAAGAGGTCTTTGTGGCATTTATGGATTTGGAAAAGGCGTATGACAGGGTGGATAGGGGGGCAATGTGGCAGATGTTGCAGGTGTATGGTGTAGGAGGTAGGTTACTGAAAGCAGTGAAGAGTTTTTACGAGGATAGTGAGGCTCAAGTTAGAGTATGTAGGAAAGAGGGAAATTATTTCCCAGTAAAAGTAGGCCTTAGACAAGGATGTGTGATGTCACCGTGGTTGTTTAATATATTTATAGATGGGGTTGTAAGAGAAGTAAATGCGAGGGTCTTGGCAAGAGGCGTGGAGTTAAAAGATAAAGAATCACACATAAAGTGGGAGTTGTCACAGTTGCTCTTTGCTGATGACACTGTGCTCTTGGGAGATTCTGAAGAGAAGTTGCAGAGATTGGTGGATGAATTTGGTAGGGTGTGCAAAAGAAGAAAATTGAAAGTGAATACAGGAAAGAGTAAGGTTATGAGGATAACAAAAAGATTAGGTGATGAAAGATTGGATATCAGATTGGAGGGAGAGAGTATGGAGGAGGTGAATGTATTCAGATATTTGGGAGTGGACGTGTCAGCGGATGGGTCTATGAAAGATGAGGTGAATCATAGAATTGATGAGGGGAAAAGGGTGAGTGGTGCACTTAGGAGTCTGTGGAGACAAAGAACTTTGTCCTTGGAGGCAAAGAGGGGAATGTATGAGAGTATAGTTTTACCAACGCTCTTATATGGGTGTGAAGCATGGGTGATGAATGTTGCAGCGAGGAGAAGGCTGGAGGCAGTGGAGATGTCATGTCTGAGAGCAATGTGTGGTGTGAATATAATGCAGAGAATTCGTAGTTTGGAAGTTAGGAGGAGGTGCGGGATTACCAAAACTGTTGTCCAGAGGGCTGAGGAAGGGTTGTTGAGGTGGTTCGGACATGTGGAGAGAATGGAGCGAAACAGAATAACTTCAAGAGTGTATCAGTCTGTAGTGGAAGGAAGGCGGGGTAGGGGTCGGCCTAGGAAAGGTTGGAGGGAGGGGGTAAAGGAGGTTTTGTGTGCGAGGGGCTTGGACTTCCAGCAGGCATGCGTGAGCGTGTTTGATAGGAGTGAATGGAGACAAATGGTTTTTAATACTTGACGTGCTGTTGGAGTGTGAGCAAAGTAACATTTATGAAGGGGTTCAGGGAAACCGGCAGGCCGGACTTGAGTCCTGGAGATGGGAAGTACAGTGCCTGCACTCTGAAGGAGGGGTGTTAATGTTGCAGTTTAAAAACTGTAGTGTAAAGCACCCTTCTGGCAAGACAGTGATGGAGTGAATGATGGTGAAAGTTTTTCTTTTTCGGGCCACCCTGCCTTGGTGGGAATCGGCCAGTGTGATAAAAAAAAAATAGATCAAGAGCCCCTCACCAGAATCAAGGAACCTCACTTGAGGGCCTTAGAAATGGAAAAATCAGAGAAGAGTTTAGTTTAATATGTTTATTATGCACCCCATACCCATCCTGTGGGCAGTAGTCAAAAGATTACAGAGGTACATAATGGGTCCAGGGACTGGACCCCAAAGTTATGATAGCTGAACTAGTTACAAAGGTAATGAACTCCAGGTAGATCTGGTCACAATCATGGCAAGTTACAAAGGTAATGAACTCCAGGTAGATCTGGTCAGAAAACAGCCTTGTATCATGGCAAAACTTTCCCTTTCTATGTTTTTAAGTGCATATTCTTAAGTATTTTTATAAACCCGGACTTGAGTCCTGGAAATGGGAAGTACAATGCCTGCACTCTAGAGGAGGGGTTCGGGATATTGACAGTTTGGAGGGATATGTTGTGTATCTTTATACGTATATGCTTCTAAGCTGTTGTGTTCTGAGCACCTCTGCAAAAACAGTGATTATGTGTGAGTGAGGTGAAAGAGTTGAATGATGAAAGTATTTTCTTTTTGGGGATTTTCTTTCTTTTTGGGTCACCCTGCCTCGGTGGGAGACTGCCAACTTGTTAAAAAAAAAAATTCTTAAGTAGCATCAAAAATAGTTCAAACTGAATTTTTTTTGGGTAAAGTTCAGTTATTTTTCATAATTTATGGTTATTTTAGTTATTTCTTGTAATTATGGGTCATTTTTTCATTATTTTTGACAACTTTCAGTTATTTTTTGTAATTTTTAGGTATTTTAATTTTTCGTTATTTTCCATAATGAATAGTCTTAATGAAAATATTAGCTTCCTCGATTAGGAATTATGTATGGTATGTGGAAATTAAGATGCAAATTTTCGTCCCTTATTTATGATTTAAAGTTTTCAGAGCCAGTTTTTTCTCATAATTAGGGAGCAATACAGTTTGCTATTTAATAGCACTGTGCAGTTTTTGTAGCTATTGTATTTTTTCTTAGTACATGTAGTACATTAAATTAATTCCACAGTATGAGCCACTGGCACAGGTGGCTTTTCATTAACTTGATTCACGAAATCGTAATGACATGATTGCAAACAGACCATACCACGGGCGGGGTTAGAACCTGCGATCAGAGAGTCTCAGAACTGGAGTTTTGAGACTCTCTGATCGCGGGTTCTAACCCCGCCCGTGGTATGGTTTGGCTTTTCATTGCTGTTGTGAAGGAGCACTGCTTTCAAACTGACCTTACTGGAATCTGTGAAGAGTTTTCATTCATCGGAATGTTTATAGCCCAGTTCCTTTGTAAGATTATTCACATTAGTGCAGAAATATAAACCATTCTCCAATTACCAGTATTTTTTCTTTTTTCAAAGGGGGGTATGCTGAATAATTGTCAGGTGTTAACTGTGGTGTACAGTGCTGTGAGCATGCGATACTCTTGAGATAGTGGCCTTACGCAAAATTTTAGGCATTTCAAAGGTTTTAATATTAAAAATTTTAAGGAGTGAATTTTAGTTTGCAAATAAAATGAAGCCACCACTGTTTAACACCGAATTTATAAGGGAGGAGACAAAAAAAAGGCAGGAATAAATAAGGAAAGATAAAGAATGGAAAATACAGTATCTGTTGCAAAGGAAGCGTGGGGGTCGTGAGAATTATAGGACATAAGGTGGAGATACATATTAAATTGATTTATACAATAAATACTAGTCTGTATAGTGCTAGACCTCATTAACTTTTGGGGGTCATGAGTGAAATGTAAAAATTAAAAAGTGGTTATCCATAAGGTAAGACAATGGATGAAAATAAAATCACTTGTATTATACTGTTCTATATAAGCCATTTGTAAGATCTTCCTTCTTTTTCTCATATTCTTTCTTCTTCAGCTTGGAAATACACATTTGTCACTTACAAGTGAATTGAAAGAACCCATTGCATGGGTGAAACATCAATATATAGAGCCCATTGCATGGGTGAAACATCAATATATAGAGCCCATTGCATGGGTGAAACATCAATATATAGAACTCATTGCATGGGTGAAACATCAATATATAGGACCCAGTGCATAAGAAAAACATCAATAAATGATCTCATTACACTGCATTTGTACTTTTCCATCATGTCTGAATTGTATACCATTTCTCTCATTCAATTTATTTAAAAACCTATTGATAAACTTTTGTTACAAAATAGAACAAAGGTAGTTAATGGCAATTAATGGCATATTACATCTAATTTTTTGCATATTCATCTTTAAAAATTTTTAAGCCAAAATCTACTTAAATTATTGTTGGAAAGTTTGGAAATTGAATTATTGCTGGAAAGTTTGGAAGTTATTTTTTCTTGTAAACTGATAACTCAAGATTTGAGCTACAGTATTCCTTATTTGTTGTGTAGCTTGAAGTAGAAAAATTTTCTCTTGTGATTAGTGTTAATATTACACCATTTTCTTTCTTGAAGTAACATTAATTTTTAGTGCCTTTCAGGAAATTCTTTAGGACTATTTTAAATGTATTCTTCAAAGACCCTGGTTTGTAATACAGTACTATAACTTTTCTTAAGACTTAATATTGTACTTTATATTAGTTTTGCACAGGAAGTGGGCTTGTCAGATATTTATTTTTAGCTTTCTCTTTTATTATTATAGTCAATTTTAAGATTTTTCATTTCAAGACCTTGTAAACTACTGGTAAGTCACTACAGTTAGTAGTGAAAGAGGCTACTTAAAATAGTGACTTTTCATTCTGATGGGCCATAATTTTTTTTCATTTGGCAGATACCCTTGGGCACAGCTATTGTAGGTAGTAATAGTGGTAATAGTAGCATCCAAGCAGCTTCCAGTTCCAGTGGTATCAGCACCAGTACTAACAGCACCAATAGCCCTAGCAGCACACCCACAGTGCGGAAATTAACTAGCTCGCACATGCTTCCTGGGTCAGCAGCCGTGGTGAGTAGAATTAGATCATTAGATAAATACTGTACGTGGCACTACTTGTACCTTTGATCCCATGTGCCGTTGGGTTGACCAAGTACAGCAGTACTCTTCTTGCTTATGAGTTGAAATGATTACACTAGGATCTCATGCTAATAGAGAGCTTGAATTAACCACTCTGCATCTATCCTGTGTGGAATTAGGTTGACAACATACAGCAGAACTCTTCTTGCTCGTGAATTGAATCCATTAGGTTCTTTTATGCTATTAAGGACCTTGATTAAGCAGTGTATCATGACCTCTGAACTACTGGGGGTGGATTGAAATACTTATGGTATACTCTAGAATGTAGGTTAGAGATATTTTATAATCTACACTTACTTGAGTGGGAGGTATGAAAAGGTGCAAGATAGATCCAGTGAAAAGTAGTGGTGTCATAAACACAATTGTTGAACAAGACTTGTTACCTTTACCAGCTGATGTAAAGATTATTGCTGAAACAGATAACGTGACATGTTCCTGCAAGCAGTGCTATGCCAGATCAGCAAAAAATTTGAACACCTTGTTCGTTATTTCATCCGTTCACTTTTGTAAGTTTGTCTTCTGAATGAATAAATAGAAAACAAATATTTTCTAACCCCTGTTGGCCTTAGTCCATACATTTCTCGCGGAAAGCCAAGTGCAGATAATGAAAAATGGACTTAGCTGATAGCTGGAACTTTAAGCTGTATATTCTTGAGATTTTAAATGAGCTACACGAGTCACTTGTTTATGATCTTCAGTACTACTTGTTGCCAGTATTGGTACTGTTTTGAGTAGGAGTTTCTGATCACACGACAAATAAACCTTGGTAAACAAATTTTCCCTGGTAAAATTGACCAACCAATTAGTGCTCTGTGGCCACAAGACACCATCAACTCATCATACCATTCAAAGAAAATGGATGACATCCAATGCAAAATTTGTCTGCAATAAAAGCCCCAGAAATAGGTGGCAATTTCTTGGCAGCAGTTAATTCCTTGTATAAAATAGCTTCAGTGAGTATTGTACATTATCCTACGTTGGTGACCCAAAACTAGCTTCAGAAATTGTATTCACATTAATGTGATTTTAAACAGTATACAGATTTTAAATGGATTTGTCAAACAAGAAAACTTAAAATCCTATACTGTACAAGATACTGCATTGTGTTGCTGGCCTGTCACATAATGAATGTGTAATCTGCAGTCTGCTTAAATCTAATTTGTGTATAGCACAGATGAAGTAGAGCCTAAAGCTCACTTATATTTTACACCTCACACAGTCATGTGCCATCCAGTCTTGTAGAAATAAACAACATAACCTCACACACCAAAGAAGTGGCAAGAGGTAGCTGCCTCTAAACGTGTTCTGATGTGTTTAATTTTTGTTTAGTAAATACTTATTTTAAGATGAAACTGGGGCAGTCTTTGTGTGTGTTTTTTTTTTTGTGTGTGTGTCTGTTTGTGTTTTTATATGTGCATAGTCATAGGCCACCCTAGTACATTGGAGATGTTACAGTTATATGGGTCATTTGATTTGCTATACCAGTGCCAAAATATTCAAGATCAGACTTTATATTTTTAAAAGCATTATACAGTATAGAAATAAAGTACTATAAAGAATTGAAAAGGCTGCAGTATGCACAGCATTTCAGGCAGACTTACACTAGGCCTAGAACTAAATAATACTAATTGATGACATTGATCTGTTGCTTATTACTAGGTCTTAACAGTAATTTACATTACATGGGTAAGGATTAGTGCTAGAATGCTAAGTAACTATAACACACAATATTACGAGTAATTTTGAGTGGATTGACAATTTTGGTTATAATTGAGTGGTAGAACAATAGTGGTGACAATAACGTATGAACATCTACAATAAATTTACTTAATATAACATTCTAATAATTTCTTTCTTTCTTTCTTTCAACACACCGGCCATATCCCACCGAGGCAGGGTGGCCCAAAAGGAAAAAGGAAAGTTTCTCCTTTTACATTTAGTAATATATACAGGAGAAGGGGTTACTAGCCCCTTGCTCCTGGCATTTTAGTCGCCTCTTACAACACCCATGGCTTGCGGAGGAAGAATTCTGTTCCACTTCCCCATGGAGGTAAGAGGAAATAGACAAGAACTAGAACTAGAAAGAAAATAGAAGAAAACCCAGAGAGGTATGTATATATATGCTTGTACATGTATGTGTAGTGTGACCTAAGTGTAAGTAGAAGTAGCAAGACGTACCTGAAATCTTGCATGTGTATGAGACAGAAAAAAAAAGACACCAGCAATCCTACCATCATGTAAAACATTCTAATCATATTTAGGAAATATTTTTAACAATATTGTTGAAGTAGATGACAGATGTGGAACTTTTTACATCAGGTAGAGAGCACTGTATGTATTTTTGTTTTTTCATTGGCATAGAGCTTAAACAGGTTTTGAGTCAAGTCTGTCATATCCCACTGAGGCAGGGTGACCTAAAAAGAAAAATGAATGCTTTTCTTTTTAAATTTAGTAATGTATACAGTAGAAGGGGTTACTAGCCCCTTGCTCCCGGCATTTAAGTTGTGTCTTACAACACGCATGGTTCAAGGAGGGAGAATTCTCTTCTGCTTTCCCATAGAGTGAGTCAAATACATGGTACAGTATATCAAGGAGGAGATGTTTCTCTTATTGTCTGTGTGTCTGCTGCATCTCTCCAAGTAGAGCTTGAGCTCTGGGTTAATGTTTGTACTGAGTGTCCTGTCTACATATTGTGCATAGTAGTGTGGATATTTTGTATGTTAAGGCAAGGGAATTCATCACTTGCCTTACCCTTGGGCATGATCTACGTACTTCCACATTCATCAAATGTGATACCACCTACAACTGTAGGTGGTATCACAGTTGTTTGTCACATTTGACAAACAACTGTCAACTGTAGGTGGTATTCTTTTCAAGATTGATGGGCCGATTACATCGACTCAAGGCTGGAGGACTGATTGCCTCAAACTCCTCCTGTTCTTCACCATTCTCCTTTGTATGGACTAATGAAGCCACTGTGTGGCAAAATGTTTCCTCATTAAAGATACCAAGGTGTTGCACATGTCTAATTTATCAACTCTTCCACATCCCGGCCACTCGCATCCAACCCCATGGACTTCCCCAAAGACTCAGTAGCTTCCACACTAAGCATAGGGTCATCAGGGTCAGCCTCAGACCCTTCAAAATCCTTCTCAAGGACACATTCTGGCCACAGTTTTTTTTCCAAGCACAGCTCATCATCCTGGAAGTCACTCCCTGCTAAGCCTTATCTATAAGGCTTATGCAGTTGAGGATATTGAAGTGATTCCTCCAGAACTCTCTTAGGGTCAATTCAGTGTCTGAGGTCGCTTCAAAGCACCTTTGAAACAGTGCTTAGGTGTAGAGTTTTTTGAAGTTTGAAATGACCTGCTGGTCCATGGGCTGGATGAGAGAAGTGGTATTAGGGGGCAAGAACTTCACTGTGATGAAACTAAACAACTCCAACAATTGGTCTTCCAAGTCTGGAGGATGAGTAGGAGCATTGTCCATCACCAGGAGGCACTTGAGTGGCAACTGATTCTCCAGGAGGTATTTCTTTACACTCAGGCCAAACACTTCATTGACCCACTCAATGAAAATTTGCCTCTTGACCCATGCCTTATTGTTAGCCTTCCACATCACACACAATTTACTCTAGTTGACATTTTTTCTTGAACACCTGGGGATTTTCAGAGTGATACACCAGTAAAGGCTTCACTTTGAAATCCCCACTAGCATTACCATAGAAGAAAAGAATTAGCCTATCCTTTAGTCTTGTGTCCTGGCAGTGCCTTTTCCTCCTGCGTGATGTAGGTCCTCTTGGCATTTTCTTCCAAAAGAGGCCTGTTTCATCACAATTGAAGACCTGTTTGGGGAGGAATCCTTCAGCCTCTATGCACTCCTTGAATTCACCAACGAATACTTTGGCCCTATGTTTGTCCGAGGTTGCAGCCTCGCCATGCTTCACCACACTGTGTATGCCAGTTAGCTTCTTGAATTTGTTGAACCAGCCTTTGCTGGCCTTAAATTCACTATTAGCAGCACTCGTCCCAGGCATTTTCCTTGCGAGATCCACATGCAACTGCCTTGCCTTTTTTGCAAAAATTATTGCCTCCAAAACATTATCTCCTGCTAATTGTTTTTCGTTGATCCACACCAACAACAACTTTCTCAGTATCTTTGATTGTTTGCGATCTCTGTTTCGTTAGCACATTTACCCCTTTCACATCCCATACATCCTGGCAAGATCAGCCACGCTTTTGCCACTTTCGTACTTTGCTACGAGTTCTTTCTTGAATTCTATCGTGTATCTCACCTTCTTTATCAAAGGGCTGGCACTTGGAACTTTCTTTGGCCCCATTTATTTAGCAGTCTTGCTCAATAAAAAAGCACAAAGAGCATTGGATTATTACAAAATGTTTCGGGTGAATGTGCGGGGTGATGCTCACTCAACGAGAAATGAAGGCAAACTGAGTCACCAATGCATGAGATGCTTTGTGTGGGCGCTTGAGTGGCTGAGTCACATGGACGTGTTTGGTACGGACCATTTTCAGCTCTATGAAAATCAAGCAGATGTATGAAAACTGGGACAAAATTTCAATGAAAAAAGTCGTTAAAAACCGAGTCCTATGAAAACTGGGGCATACAAAAACCAAGGTTCCACTGTATTTGAACACTTGCTGAGGTTTAATACTTGTTGCTGTGTCCTTTATGCTTAATCTTGTCCTCAGCCGTGTAGGAAGACTCTAACACAAATTCTTGAGGTTTTGGAGAGGTATATTATTAAGAACATAAGGAAGAAGGAACACTGCAGCAGACCTACTGGTCCATGCAAGGCAGGTCCAAGTCTCCTACTGGCTTAAGCTAATGCCCCAACCTAGTCAGGTCAGGTCACATTCACTTAAGGAAGGAGCACGGCATCTGATCTAGTAGCACAAGCTAGTCAGGTCCAACTCACA
>NW_027197021.1:0-71097 GCF_038502225.1 Cherax quadricarinatus | reverse complement strand
CACACACACACACAATCATTCACACACATAAATGTAGTTATGAACTTAAATAAGGTTATATGTATTAATGTCTGCTTACAATAAATTAAAATATTTAAATTAATATATACATGTACATACACAGATATTCTGCTTCTGACTCTCGCCTCGGCAGGTCATAGCAGCTCTCCTTACTTGTTCACTCTCCCTACGATCCCCGTTGGGGAGGGGAACCTCTACCTTCTCCACGATGTCTCATCGTGTGAGAATTAAGCCCAAGTCTGTTGTCGTCGATGACACTACGTAGCTCGAGTTTGCAACCTCACTCAACACTTGTCTTCACGCCAAATTCTCCAAGATTACTTCACTGAAAGAAACCTTCATCGTTAACTTTCTCGATGATGCTGAAGCTGACAAAGTACTTACACCTACAGCCATGAAGACATTAGAAGACCGTGGTTTTACCATCTCCACGTCACCATACATGCGTGCAAAACGCTCTGTGTTCATGTAACGCCTTGACAGGCTAATCACGAACATGTCTATCGAGGAAATTATGTCATCACTTGAAGACCTCAACACTTGGGCCAAGATTGACTCTGTTGTAAAGATCCCCAACGCATCCTCGATGCTCAAGGTCACGTTCCTGGACGTTAACATGGCGACCAGAGCCCTGTCTGATGGCCTGGCCATCTCTTACTACTTCATCAACCCTCGACAGACTGAGCCTGAACGCTTCACGTACATAACACCTTGTTGGACATGTTACTCATACAGTCACTCTACTGCCGACTGCCACGTGAAGAATAAGAAGATATGTTCCACCTGTGGGTCTGCAGATCACTACTTTAAGAACATAAGAACATAAGAAAGGAGGAACGCTGCAGGAGGCCTGCTGGCCCATACTAGGCAGGTCCTTTACAATTCATCCCACTAACAAAACATTTGCCCAACCCAATTTTCAATGCCACCCAAGAAATAAGCTCTGATGTGAAAATCCCACTTCTTGCACTTCCACTGCTGCTCCCACCTGCATCAACTGTAAGAGTGATCACCATACTCTTGCAGCCAAATGTCCAGTGCGCAAGGATATCCTCTCTAAGAAACTGAAAGAAAAATTAAGAAGTCTACAGGAAACTCTCCTTCTTATGCTGCTATAGCTAAGCTTCAGACGACCACCACCAAGATTCTACAAGCCACTAAGCAACCTCCACCACTCACAGCCTCTCCTCTACCAGACGATATTTCCACAAAATTCTACTACTCCCCGATGTATGCATACATGCAAAATGCAGCTAACCCAGGTTGTTTTAATACAACTATGAATGATATTCTTGCTCTCAACAATCTGCCATCATTCAACTTTCCAGCTAGTCCTGCTTCAGCTGATGTTTTGAAGATTATCCCAAAAATCGTCAGTTTCGAGGCACCAGATGACTTGCAAGATTTGATTTCTGCAGAAGCCACCTGCTCTACTTTGCAATTCACCAATGAGAGACCACCACCTCCTCCAGCCACCGCCACTGCCAAGAACCAATCAGAGCCCTCACAGCCTCGCAAGCCTCCACCAATGAGAAGCCGCCACCAACGCCATCCACTACATCTATCAAGACACGAGCAGCATCCTTGTCTTCCATCAACAACAAAACTGACCAATCAACGACTTCACTTGCCTCTCACTCTAAGGATGAAACACAATATAATACGATACGTGGACTCTCTTTCTACACTACTCCTGATTATCCTAAAGAAATGGATGCACAGACATTGATCCCCCCTCCTCCAGAGCAACGAAGTCAAATACGTCGTTAGTCCATCACGTTTTCTCTTCCATAGAGAACTCATCAATCTCCTTAATGCTCCAGAGGCCGACCAAGGCCGCAAATTTAGAATCAGGCACATACCAATACCGAAGTTCCAGACTCTTTCTAATGGGACAGTAGCTTAACTCACCTCAAGCTGACCACCACCAATACAACTCAACCTGCTTGCTACCTTCAGACACTCCCAGCTCCTGCTGCCGCCTTCGCCATCCTCTCCTAGTGAGCCAAGTACCGACATCATTCAAGCCTCTCCATCTACGTCTTCAGTACTTCGGTACCACATGTCCCAAAGTGGTTGGGCCACTTGCCTTGATTCCTCCTCTTCCCCTCCTTTTCCAGTTATTTCCATCCTTCCTTATCCTTCTTCTTTCCCATCTCACGACAGCTCTCGTCGTCTTCTTCGATTCGATATACATGTATATATATATATATATATATATATATATATATATATATATATATATATATATATATATATATATATATATATATATATATATATATATAATCGCTCGTGCACACACATACACACATAATCGTTCACACACACATTAGCATTCACACACACACAATCGTTCACACACACACATGAATGTAGTTATGAGCTTAAATAGGGTTATATGTATTAATGTCTGCTTACAATAAATTAAAATATTTAAATTAATATATTTATATATTATATATTATATATATTCCCACCAAGGCATAAAAATTTCACCATATACTCCATCACTGTCTTGCCAGAAGGGTGCTTTACACTACAGTTATATATATTAATATATATATATATATATATATGTGTCATCTGAGATACTAAATCTAATCACTTTCATATATACATTGTACATTGAATGTGTATGTACTGCACAAAATACTCACAAATAATGCAATGCATACATGTATAAAGAATTACATAATCACAAATTATTACTGACAATGTAACTCAATGACCAACAACTGTTAAGATTCCTTCTGTACAAGACCAATATGTATCACTTGCAAAAAAATCCTTTTAGGATGCAATTCTTCATCACCAACATCACCGCGATTAAGCGGACAGAGAATCGAGCCTCCGCCCACACAGGTCTACTGCTTCAGGAAGTACAATAAACATGCAGCTGCTGCAATTTTTCACAGATGGTATTAATGGTGGTAGAATTGCCGACAATATGTTAGGTAAAAGACACAAGTGCAACTAATGTGACATTTTATTGTGGCAACGTTTCGCTCTCCAGGAGCTATGTCAAGCTTGATAAAGCTCCTGGAGAGCGAAACATTGTCACAATAAAATGTCACATTAGTTTCACTTGTGTCTTTTACCTATTTTCACAGATGACATCTTTGGTGTTGATTTGATTATACTAGTTTCACTTTAAGTGCTAGTTTTGGGTACAGTATAATGATACAGGAGGAGAGTGACACAAACTTGCAACCCACCAGTAGATCAAGGCATATCAAGTTTATTTATGGCAGTCTGGGTTTTACGTTTCACTTTTGTAGCTAATTTGTTGGAGAGCAAACATTAAGGTGGATTTGATTTTTTCTCATTTTCAAGTACCACAGCTTACTCCCTACAATGAAGCCGAGTTCGTTATTGTGACTTTCTTTTTGATGAAACACTACTGCAGTCAAGAACAGAGGTGCTAAAGGCAGTAGTGAACCACTAAAGGACTACTGACCGACAGAATAATCTGAAGACGCTGACTTCAGGTAATGACGTCTTCTAAAGCTCTGCTTAGGTTCCCAAGGAAGCTAACCTACAGAAAACTAGTTGCAAGCCCTGCAGATGAGGCTATACTCTGGTAATTTATTTAGGTCTCTGGAGAAAGATTGACTTGTGGACTACTCTGGACTGTGGGAGTGGAAGAGCCCATTTACAGGTACAGGATCTTCCAAGGCTTCCTTGCAAGAATAAATTGACGAGATGTCCTACGCATTCTCCAGATATGGCCCAAGGATGGTGTCAGACAGCTCCCAGAAATGGGACGTTCTTTCCAATACATTCTGTAGGAACCCTCAGATGAAATCCTATTAAGAGGGGGACATATCCTTGTGAGAATGCATGGAGTAGCAAGTCTACACAGACCCCAGCAACTCGTGGCCAGCTAGTATAATCTCGAGCAGGTAGCTACTAGCAGACCCTAGGAGGTCCAGTGAGGACATATTTACCTGGTATTGTGTCTAGAAGGACTAGAACTCTCACAAAGCGAATCCCAAGGGGACTTGGCTACCTAGCATAATCTCCAGCAGGTAGCCACAGCAGATCATAGGTAGCAATAGAAATGAGGGCACAATAAATTTAGACCTTGGCTCTTGTGGGGGCCTTCATATGGAGACCATCGTCCTCTTCGTCCTCCCACTCCTCTGATACCCGTGTCAGGTAGGGAGACTCGCGGTCCATCTCGTACTCTTCATCATCTGTAACATCAAAAACACAAATATTACTAAAACATACAAGAACAACGAGGAAAAACAGTGATATAGTGAAAAGCAACACCTAACTGTGTGCATCCTATCAAGAAGGTTCAATTCCATTTGACAATATTTACTTAAATATGAGCTAGTGAATAACATAACAGAAACACCAAAGGAACTCATAAATTACTTAAAATTACTTTATGTTGATTATAACTTTACTCAGAACTATCATGGGAAAAAAAGACTAATTGAATTCCTGTCGACTAGTTCAGTGTCCATTTGGCTAGAAATGTAAAAATGTTCATGGACAAAAATGAATGAGCAGAAAGAAATTATAGAACACATTCGTTATCTAAATGGTTGATGTACGTAATGTGAGACAGTCATCCTATAGGAACTGGTATTCTAGAATAGATGGTAGTTCTAGGGGCTTTGATCATTTCACAACAAATGACGAACACATAACAGAGGGACACATAGACTTGTTGCACGAGAGAACATTAAGTCTCACCGCATGCAAGAGGCGTCTTGGAGTCAATGTAATTGAGAGAAGCATCATCACGCCGCTTGTTCTCAGGTCCCCACTCAGCCTCTGGTCGACACAGCTGCTGCACCCGCTGTGGAGAAAACACGAAGGCTCAGTAAATGTGCAGAGAGAGAAGTAAGGGAGAGAGGCGAAGGGGAGGGAAAAATAAAAATATTAAAAGGAGGGATTGGGAAGAGAGATGGACAAAGAGAGGGATGCCGGAAGATCAGATCAGTATAATGCTGAGAGAGAGGCACAGAGAAGAGGAAAGGATGAAAGGGAGGGAGACAGGTGATATGGTTAGTTCCTCACATACAATCACAGAGGCAGACATTCACAGGTAATGACAAGAATGGTCAATCACTGCTCACAAAATAGACAGTTACTCTCTGCCAGCAAGTCACTTACTACCCACAGTAGACAGGCAGTAGCTGACCACCCACAACACAGAGACAGCCACTCACCGCCCATAATGGTCCACTCTTGCCGGCCATCAGCCAGGCAGCACGGATGGGAACGACTATGATGCAGGAGAATGAGATGAACCAGCCAAGAACGTCCGCCCACAAAGGGAAGTGGTATGATCCATACACGGATGGTGAGTAGTCAATGAACGTAAAGATCAGGATGAACTGTCAAAAGAAATGAATTTTGATGGAGTTCTTGTTTGGCAGGAAGATTTTCACAATGGTAAACAATGGGATAAACTGCTCACTGAGAAAAATGTGCTATTTAGTTAAGTTTTAATGACATATACTGGGAAAAGGTGCCGTTCAATAATGTAAATAGCCTTTATGTGAAAAAATATTGATTTTAATGATGCAAGTGAATATTTTGGAAATTAAATTCAGTTGCTTAATAATTGTCACTGCAACTTTTAATTACAAAGGTCTGGAAGCGATGCTACGTATGGTAGTCACTACAAGGTCTGGAAGCAACACTATGTCTGGTAGTCACTACAAGGTCTGGAAGCAACACTATGTCTGGTAGTCACTACAAGGTCTGGAAGCAACACTATGTCTGGTAGTCACTACAAGGTCTGGAAGCAACACTATGTCTGGTAGTCACTACAAGGTCTGGAAGCAACACTATGTCTGGTAGTCTCTACAAGGTCTGGAAGCAACATCATGTCTGGTAGTCACTACAAGGTCTGGAAGCAACACTACGTCTGGTAGTCACTACAAGGTCTGGAAGCAACACTACGTCTGGTAGTCACTACAAGGTCTAGAAGCAACACTATGTCTGGTAGTCACTACAAGGTCTGGAAGCAACACTATGTCTGGTAGTCACTACAAGGTCTGGAAGCAACACTACGTCTGGTAGTCACTACAAGGTCTAGAAGCAACACCATGTCTAGTAGTCACTACAAGGTCTGGAAGCAACACTATGTCTGGTAGTCACTTCAAGGTCTAGAAGCAACACCATGTCTAGTAGTCACTACAAGGTCTGGAAGCAACACTATGTCTGGTAGTCACTTCAAGGTCTAGAAGCAACACCATGTCTAGTAGTCACTACAAGGTCTGGAAGCAACACCATGTCTAGGAGTCACTACAAGGTCTGGAAGCAACACCATGTCTAGTAGTCACTACAAGGTCTGGAAGCAACACTATGTCTGGTAGTCACTTCAAGGTCTGGAAGCAACACCATGTCTAGGAGTCACTACAAGGTCTGGAAGCAACACTGTCTGGTAGTCACTACAAGGTCTGGAAGCAACATCATGTCTTCAAGGTCTGGAAGCAACACCATGTCTTGGAGTCACTACAAGGTCTGGAAGCAACACTGTCTGGTAGTCACTACAAGGTCTGGAAGCAACATCATGTCTGGTAGTCACTACAAGGTCTGGAAGACACTGAAGCAGGCACTCACCATGACGCTGAGAGGAGTCAGGAACTTCCAGGCATACTTCCAGTAGTAGTGAGGGAAGGGGTAGGTCCCCAACATGAGTTTGATGTCGTTCATGAAGTTGTCGACGCCGTATACCCAACATATTGCCACCAGCTGTCAACAGAGTAACATTAATCAAGTGAACAGTTTGTCTCATAAGCTGTTCTCATAAAAAGAGAGCACAAAGGTCCAGAGTGAAGATGAAGACAGAAAATGAAAATCAAAGACTCACTGTGGGTGGATAGAAATCAAGATGTTAGACATTAGATCACTTTAGATTTAGAAAAAAAAAACAATGGTTTTGAGTTGTCGATACACGGAACAATCCTACAAGAAGGGTAAATGGGCCTAAAACTGATCATAAGAACATAAGAAAGGAGGAACACTGCAGAAAGCCTCCTGGCCTACACTAGTCTGATAAATGATCAAAGTTTCAAGAAAGAAAGATTTCTATAATAATAGGTTGTGAGTATTTTCATCACATTTAAAAGAATGATGATACAAGTTACATTCTAATAAAAGCTTTAACATTTAGCCCAAGACTAGGCTTTATCAAGTAAGTTGTCGGCATTTTATACTATCAATAATATGATTTTAGAAGTGCCTAAATAAAACCCAGCTAGGAGAAACCTTGTATTAAAAAAAAATTGTCTGCTACCAGGTTTTTATTCCCACTTGTCAGCTTTTTCCTCTGTGGACCTCAAAGACCCACATTTTAGAGAGAAACTGTTGGACGACATTCCGGTCAGTCCCGGACCATTACCAAATAAGAGCCGAGCAAGAAAATGGAGAAAAAACAGGAAAAAAAAAGGTCGGTGTATAGTGGACGAAAGTGTAAAGACAGTCCAGGAGAAGAAAGTATCACAAAAGAGGGTCAGGATGTAGCATCAGTAACTTTAACTGAGATGAATCACATGCCAGGGTTAAGTCACTACAAGGTCGAGGCCTGGTCATGGACTGGGCCGCGAGGGAGTTGACCCCAAGAACACCCTCCATGTATACTCCAGGTGAAGTACTTCGGTACCTCCAGCCTCCAATAAGTTCTTCCAGCATCTTCATTTCAGAATTCATATTGTTTACAACATGAAAGAGAGTTTACTCCCTACAGAACATTTCCATTTTGGATAGTGATGACTGCGTCAGGTGACACGGTCATCACTGTGTCATGTGACATGGTTATCACTGTACCATGTGACAAGGTGATCACTGCATCATGTGACACAGTCATCACTGTGTCTTGTGACATGGTCATCACTGGGTCAGGTGACACAGTCATCACTGCATCATGTGACATGGTCATCACTGCACCAGGTGACATGGTCATTACTGCATCATGTGACACGGTCATCCATGTGTCATATGACACAGTCATCACGGGTTGGTGAGGAAGCTTCAGTTTTATTGGTCAAGTGGCAGGCCTGGTGTGGGACCAAGCAGTGGGGGCGCTGACCCCCTCATATCAACTCCAGGTAGGTACACGTTTTATGAAAAAGAAACTAAAAAAAAAAACAAAGATAGATATATGAATAGATAGACAGAGAGAAAAAGACGACGACGAAGAAGAAGAAACACACCATATAATTAGAAAAAGAAAAGAGAATAGAAAGATTATTATTATACTATTATGATTATTATTATTACTACTATTATATTATTATGACTATTATTAAAATTATATTCGTGGGATGAGCAGTAAACACGTAGGGGTCATGCAGTCCCTAGGGAATGGGAGGTAATCAAGGTTGATCCAAGGATGAAGAGCCAGTGAACATTTGTGAAAGAGAAACGTGTGCGATTGTCAAGACACTGAGGTTTCGCCCATCAGCAAGGGTTTCTTCAGTTCACCCTGGAGTGCAAAACATAGCTTCAATGTCTTGGTGAACACATACTTGTTTAAAACACATGTTCACATACGTGTAAATTTGACCTTATTCCTAGTAATGACCCTCGTATTGTAGATAGTCTTAATGACCTTCGTGTAGTAGATAGTCTTTTTAGTATGATAATAAGATGTTATTCTTATTATAGAATAATAAGAAAATATTATAACCTTTATATTATAATAATAAGGTAAAAGGACCCCAATGGAAATAAGTCACTCTGTCTGACTTTTTTGGGTTATCCCAGGTTCTCTACACATATGCTGCTATGTATGATAATTCTATGTAACTGTATTTGTGTATACCTGAATAAACTTACACATATTGTGAGAGCCCGTGAGGAGTGAAGGAAGGGGTGAAAGCAGGCGTGAAGGAAGGAGTGAAGGTAATAGTGAAGGAAGGAGTGAAGGTAATAGTGAAGGAAAGAGTGAAGGTAATAGTGAAGGAAGGAGTGAAGACAGGCATGAAGGAGAGAACAGGAGTAAAGGCATGAAGGAAGGAGTGAAGGCAGGCATGAAGGCAAGAATGAAAGCAGCTGTGAAGGCAGGCATGAAGGAAGGAGTGAAAGCAGGAATGAAGGCATGAGTGACTTACCTCAACAGAGCCGATCATAAGAGCAGAGTAGGTGCCAGAGTAGTTGTCCAGGAGCTGGAGGATGTACATGCCGTGTCTGGTGCACATAGTGAGTCCGATGGCACAGCCAACAACGCACACACCCAGGCACATCTTCCTGTATGATACCAACCATATTATCAACAACCACACCATCAAAATAACAATCACATCATCAACAGATCAACAATCGCAGCATCAATAGAACCACATCATCAACACATTCGCTCTGAGTAGAGCTTTATTATGTCACGACTTCACAAAAATAAGGGTTGTACTAGCCTAGCATGTTCCAGTAGGACTTTGTCAGTGTTGCTCCATTCTTACTGTCTAACACAGGACTTCTAGCCTTGTGTTGTTCCACTCTTACTGTCTCACACGGAACCTCTGACCTTGTGTTGTTCCACTCTTACTGTCTCACACGGAACCTCTGACCTCGTGTTGCTCCACTCTTACTGTCTCACACGGAACCTCTGACCTCGTGTTGCTCCACTCTTACTGTCTCACACGGAACCTCTGACCTCGTGTTGCTCCACTCTTACTGTCTCACACGGAACCTCTGACCTCGTGTTGCTCCACTCTTACTGTCTCACACGGAACCTCTGACCTCGTGTTGCTCCACTCTTACTGTCTCACACGGAACCTCTGACCTCGTGTTGCTCCACTCTTACTGTCTCACACGGAACCTCTGACCTCGTGTTGCTCCACTCTTACTGTCTAACACGGAACCTCTGACCTCGTGTTGCTCCACTCTTACTGTCTCACACGGAACCTCTGACCTCGTGTTGCTCCACTCATACTGTCTCACACGGAACCTCTGACCTCGTGTTGCTCCACTCTTACTGTCTCACACGGAACCTCTGACCTCGTGTTGCTCCACTCTTACTGTCTCACACGGAACCTCTGACCTCGTGTTGCTCCACTCTTACTGTCTCACACGGAACCTCTGACCTCGTGTTGCTCCACTCTTACTGTCTCACACGGAACCTCTGACCTCGTGTTGCTCCACTCTTACTGTCTCACACGGAACCTCTGACCTTGCTCACCTCCAACAAGAGACTGACAGCATACACACCAGGACCTTATTAAACCATGCCTCCTTACATTCTTCATTAAAGATTACAGGGAAACAGACCTTCGTCCTAGTGAAAATCATCCAAACAACAGTCACATTAAGGGCTTCTCTTGCACGAAAATTAACAAGTCATATTTATGTTTATCATGGTCACTGCTGGATACAAAGTTCAAACTTATGTTCACTACTGAAGAGAAAGTTCAAACTTATGTTCATTACTGAAGAGAAAGTTCAAACTTAAGTTCACTACTGAAGAGAAAGTTCAAACTTATGTTCATTACTGAAGAGAAAGTTCAAACTTATGTTCATTACTGAAGAGAAAGTTCAAACTTATGTTCATTACTGAAGAGAAAGTTCAAACTTATGTTCATTACTGAAGAGAAAGTTCAAACTTATGTTCATTACTGAAGAGAAAGTTCAAACTTATGTTCATTACTGAAGAGAAAGTTCAAACTTATGTTCACTACTGAAGAGAAAATTCAAACTTATGTTCATTACTGAAGAGAAAGTTCAAACTTATGTTCATTACTGAAGAGAAAGTTCAAACTTATGTTCATTACTGAAGAGAAAGTTCAAACTTATGTTCATTACTGAAGAGAAAGTTCAAACTTATGTTCATTACTGAAGAGAAAGTTCAAACTTATGTTCATTACTGAAGAGAAAGTTCAAACTTATGTTCATTACTGAAGAGAAAGTTCAAACTTATGTTCATTACTGAAGAGAAAGTTCAAACTTATGTTCATTACTGAAGAGAAAGTTCAAACTTATGTTCACTACTGAAGAGAAAATTCAAACTTATGTTCATTACTGAAGAGAAAGTTCAAACTTATGTTCATTACTGAAGAGAAAGGTCAAACTTATGTTCATTACTGAAGAGAAAGTTCAAACTTATGTTCATTACTGAAGAGAAAGTTCAAACTTATGTTCATTACTGAAGAGAAAGTTCAAACTTATGTTCATTACTGAAGAGAAAGTTCAAACTTATGTTCATTACTGAAGAGAAAGTTCAAACTTATGTTCATTACTGAAGAGAAAGTTCAAACTTATGTTCATTACTGAAGAGAAAGTTCAAAATCATGTTCATTACTGAAGAGAAAGTTCAAACTTATGTTCATTACTGAAGAGAAAGTTCAAACTTATGTTCATTACTGAAGAGAAAGTTCAAACTTACGTTCATTACTGAAGAGAAAGTTCAAAATCATGTTCATTACTGAAGAGAAAGTTCAAACTTATGTTCATTACTGAAGAGAAAGTTCAAACTTATGTTCATTACTGAAGAGAAAGTTCAAACTTATGTTCATTACTGAAGAGAAAGTTCAAACTTATGTTCATTACTGAAGAGAAAGTTCAAAATCTTTCATTACTGAAGAGAAAGTTCACTACTGAAGAGAAAGTTCAAACTTATTTATTTAATTTAAAGTTCAAACTTATGTTCATTACTGAAGAGAAAGTTCAAACTTATGTTCATTACTGAAGAGAAAGTTCAAACTTATGTTCATTACTGAAGAGAAAGTTCAAACTTATGTTCACTACTGAAGAGAAAGTTCAAACTTATTCTGTGCCTTGTGTTATGGTCATGTGTTCTGTTGAGGTTGGCAAGGAGATGTTTGAGGGGAGGGTTAATATCAGAGTTAAGTGTTCTATGTATGTAATAGGTGCAGTAATAAGTATGGATGTTTTGTATGGTGAGTAGGTTTAGTGTATTGAATATTGGTGGAGTGTGCTGCCTGTAGTGAGAATTTGTTATCATTCTAACTGCAGCCTTTTGTTGAGTAATTAGTGGTCTGAGATGGTTAATTGTTGTTGAGCCCCATGCACAAATTCCATAGGTGAGATAGGGGTAAATAAGAGAGTGATATAGGGCCAGGAGGGCTGACTGTGGAACATAGTACCGTATCTTCGATAGTATGCCTACAGTCTTGGAAATTTTCTTAGAAATTTGTTGTATATGTGTATGAAATTTGAGTCTATTATCAAGGTGGATTCCTAAGAATTTTCCCTCTGTTAGTTTTGTGATAGGTGATCCGTTTATCATTATGTTAAGAGGGACATCTGTAGCTCTGTTACCAAACTGAATGAAGTAGGTTTTGTCAATGTTTAGTGTAAGTTTGTTAGTCCTCATCCAGGTAGATATTTTCTGTAATTCGGTATTAACAGTATTGGCTAGCGTGACTGGGCTCGGGTGAGAGAAGACGTATGTAGTGTTATCTGCAAATAGTGTGGGTTTGAGTAATTGCGAAGCATTTGGAAGGTCATTTATGTATATTATGGATATTATGTTCATTACTGAAGAGAAAGTTCAAACTTATGTTCATTACTGAAGAGAAAGTTCAAACTTATGTTCATTACTGAAGAGAAAGTTCAAACTTATGTTCATTACTGAAGAGAAAGTTCAAACTTATGTTCACTACTGAAGAGAAAGTTCAAACTTATGTTCATTACTGAAGAGAAAGTTCAAACTTATGTTCACTACTGAAGAGAAAGTTCAAACTTATGTTCATTACTGAAGAGAAAGTTCAAACTTATGTTCATTACTGAAGAGAAAGTTCAAACTTATGTTCATTACTGAAGAGAAAGTTCAAACTTATGTTCATTACTGAAGAGACGGTCATCAACACGTTACTTGACTGCCATCAACATGTTACTTGACTGCCATCAACATGTTACTTGACTGCCATCAACACGTTAATTGACTGCCATCAACACGTTAATTGACTGCCATCAACATGTTACTTGACTGCCATCAACACGTTAATTGACTGCCATCAACATGTTACTTGACTGCCATCAACACGTTAATTGACTGCCATCAACATGTTACTTGACTGCCATCAACATGTTACTTGACTGCCATCAACACGTTACTTGACTGCCATCAACATGTTACTTGACTGCCATCAACACGTTACTTGACTGCCATCAACATGTTACTTGACTGCCATCAACATGTTACTTGACTGCCATCAACATGTTACTTGACTGCCATCAACACGTTACTTGACTGCCATCAACACGTTACTTGACTGCCATCAACACGTTACTTGACTGCCATCAACACGTTACTTGACTGCCATCAACACGTTACTTGACTGCCATCAACACGTTACTTGACTGCCATCAACACGTTACTTGACTGCCATCAACACGTTACTTGACTGCCATCAACACGTTACTTGACTGCCATCAACACGTTACTTGACTGCCATCAGCACGTTACTTGACTGCCATCAACACGTTACTTGACTGCCATCAACACGTTACTTGACTGCCATCAACATGTTACTTGACAGCCATCTACACGTTACTTGACTGCCATCAACATGTTACTTGACTGCCATCAACACGTTACTTGACTGCCATCTACACGTTACTTGACGGTCATCAACATGTTACTTGACTGCCATCAACACGTTACTTGACTGCCATCAACATGTTACTTGACAGCCATCAACATGTTACTTGACTGCCATCAACATGTTACTTGACTGCCATCAACACGTTACTTGACGGTCATCAACACGTTACTAGACGGTCATCAACACGTTACTTGACTGCCATCAACACGTTACTTGACTGCCATCAACACGTTACTTGACTGCCGTCAACACGTTACTTGACTGCCATCAACACGTTACTTGACTGCCATCAACACGTTACTTGACTGCCATCAACACGTTACTTGACGGTCATCAACATGTTACTTGACTGCCATCAACACGTTACTTGACTGCCATCAACACGTTACTTGACTGCCATCAACATGTTACTTGACTGCCATCAACACGTTACTTGACTGCCATCAACACGTTACTTGACGGTCATCAACACGTTACTAGACGGTCATCAACACGTTACTTGACTGCCATCAACACGTTACTTGACTGCCATCAACACATTACTTGACAGCCATCAACACGTTACTTGACTCCCATCTACACGTTACTTGACAGCCATCTACACGTTACTTGACTGCCATCAACATGTTACTTGACTGCCATCTACACGTTACTTGACTGCCATCAACATGTTACTTGACTGCCATCTACACGTTACTTGACAGCCATCAACATGTTACTTGACTGCCATCTACATGTTACTTGACTGCCATCAACACGTTACTTGACACCCATCAACACGTTACTTGACTGCCATCAACACGTTACTTGACGGTTATCAACACATTACTTGGCGGAGACGTACTTGTGGTGCTTGTGTAGACCCAGGAAGTCGACGAGGCAGGTGATGACCGTCTGAACGATGGTGAACTGTGAGCCGATACCCAAGGTGAGAAGCATCACGAAGAACAACACTGACCACAGGGGAGAGATGGGCAAGCGAGCCACTGCCTCAGGGTATGCCACGAACGCCAGACCAGCGCCTGAAACACACGAGTATCACACACTGAGGCACGGAACACTACACTGTCTACAGTAGGGGCACGGAATATTTCACTGTCATCCCACATATTATACACAAGAGGCACCGCATACTACACTGTCTACACCAATAAATATTATGCAATGTGGTACAGAATATTACTGTCTATCCCTAAACATTAATATACAGATAATTACATTATTATTATCACAGGAAGAAGCGAATATTAAACCATAAGAATGAAATATTACACTAGAGAATGGATGGCAATCAGATTCGAACCAAGGAATCAAAAACCTCACACCAGCATGATTTCAAGTCTCTTATGTGCGGGTTATTTGTGTATTGTTCCAGTCAGGGTATTGTACCTCTTTTATTTTTTAACAAAAGTAATTTTTATATACAAAACAAGGCAAACCCATATGGGTCATAGTGACTTACCTTGAGCGGCCACCTCCTCAACTTCAACACCCAGTTCGTGTGCCATGAAGCCAACGATACCGAAGATAACGAAGCCAGAGAAGAAGCTGGTCATACAGTTGGCAACACTGATGAAGATGGCATCCCTGTCACCAAAAATTATCATTATTAGTTGCTGTTTTTATTATTATAAAGTATCCTTATTGGAGGACCTTTAAGAGATTTCCTAAAAAAACATTTGTTTCTCCAATTTTTCCTTTTTTTTCTCTTTCGCTCATAACTCAAGAATGCCTCATCCTATCGACTTCAAATTTCACACTTTTAAACTTTTAGTGTCCATGTGTTTTCCACAAAGGAAGCTTCGCCTTTGATGTTGGGTCGTGCAAGTTATAATGTGGCAGCTTTATTAATCAAACTGGTTCCTGTGAAGTAAATGGAGAATGTTTCGTCTGATCAGAAATTTATCAGTTTGATTTAATGGGGTTATCCTGACTTATACCAACACTAGTCTTGTGTGCTCTTAAGACCAGTGTTATAAACTGGACGTCATGCACCCAAGGTTGAAATAAAACTTAGTTATTTACCTGCATAGTTACTTAAATTTTGATTATTATTATTATAACCAATTGGCCTCACCCCTGAAAGCTGATCACTTTATGATACAAATTCTAAGCTGCTTAGTGTGCTGGTGTAATTTAGGATATTGGTCTCCCTTAGATAACAAGAGAATGCATCTTCAGCTCGGCCTCAAAATGGAGTTTCTTAATGGCAGGTTTGAATCAGTTTCAGGCCGTGAATGTCCTAATTTGAAATTTTTATTAGATAAATTAGTATCTTAGTGTCTATGCGATAACTTGTGAATGCCTTTTTTGATTCACTTCATATCCTCAGTGCTAAGATTTAACTGCATTAGAAATACATGCAGCACTCTGCACTATTCCCTTCACAAGCACTGAGGTACAGGAGGCTGGGGTTATGCAATACACAGATACTTTTCTCAGATCGAACAGCGACTGAAATGTATCAAGTTGATGTTATTACATTCATGTAAGATTATTACTACAATCACAATTAAGAACTAAACCAAAGATTACTGTAAGAGGGTGATACACAGGGAGTCATCAGACCTACATGTGTATAATGCTGAGGCTCAATCCAAGGAATAAGAGCCGTTAAGTGGCATTAATGGACCTGTAATGATGGGTCTGCCACCAGAGGGAAGCTACAGTGCTCTCTAAATTACTTTTCAGAGGGAGACATTAAGTAAAAATTTAAAGGAAATCCTTGAAATTTCGCAAAAATTTAACGTAAATGTTAATTATTTTTCACCAATATTAACATAATACATCATGAGGTTCGTACTTCCAGTTACGTGGGTTGAGAGAGAGAGAGAGAGAGAGAGAGAGAGAGAGAGAAACTCTTGTTACCTGAGACAGTTATTGGTGAACTTGTTGAAGGAGGCCAGGGTGATGAGTCCTCCCCAGCAAGGTCCCAGAGAGAAGAAGATCTGCATGGCAGCATCAGCCCAGACCTGCAACACGTGCCTGTACTTCACACCATCGCCGGTATATAACCTAATGTATTTCATATTCCACACATGTACCATTAAAAAAAAGCCTATAAATTTTGTATATTAACAACTGTGGCACTGAGGAGGTGTTAGTGGGCACTAAAGACCCTGTCACTAAGGTGAGAGTGGGCACTACTTACCCTGGCACTGAGGTACCAGTAGGCACTACTTACCCTGGCACTGAGGTGCAAGTGGGCACTACTTACCCTGGCATTAAGAAGGAACTGCCAGCGTGGGGTGATGTAGAAGGAGATGCCATTAAGACATCCTGGCAGTGTCACAGCCCTGACGAAGAGGATGATGAGAACAGTGTACGGGAACAGTGCAGTGAAGTACACAGCCTGGGGGGAGGAACAACAGTGAAGTACACAGCCTGGGGGGAGGAACAACAGTGAAGTACACAGTCTGGGGGAGGAACAACAGTGAAGTACACAGCCTGGGGAGGAACAACAGTGAAGTACACAGCCTGGGGGGAGGAACAACAGTGAAGTACACAGCCTGGGGCGAGGAACAACAGTGAAGTACACAGCCTGGGGGGAGGAACAACAGTGAAGTACACAGCCTGGGGGGAGGAACAACAGTGAAGTACACAGCCTGGGGGAGGAACAACAGTTAAGTACACAGCCTGGGGGAGGAACAACAGTGAAGTACACAGCCTGGGGGAGGAACAACAGTGAAGTACACAGCCTGGGGGAGGAACAACAGTGAAGTACACAGCCTGGGGGAGGAACAACAGTGAAGTACAGTCTGGAAGGAACGACAGTGAAGTATATAGTCTGGGGGAAGAAGAACAGTGAAGTTAACAGCCTGGGGGGAGGAACAACAGTGAAGTACACAGCCTGGTGGGAGGAACAACAGTGAAGTACACAGCCTGGGGGAGGAACAACAGTGAAGTACACAGTCTGGGGAGAGGAAAAACAGTGAAGTACACAGTCTGGAGGAGGAACAATAGTGAAGTACACAGTCTGGGGAGAGGAAAAACAGTGAAGTACACAGTCTGGGGGAGGAACAACAGTGAAGTACACAGTCTGGGGAGACGAACAACAGTGAAGTACACTGCCTGGGGAGAGGAACAACAGTGAAGTACACAGTCTGGGGAGAGGAACAACAGTGAAGTACACATTCTGGGGAGAGGAACAACAGTGAAGTACACAGTCTGGGGGAGGAACAATAGTGAAGTACACAGTCTGGGGAGGGGAACAACAGTGAAGTACACAGTCTGGGGAGAGGAACAACAGTGAAGTACACAGTCTGGGGGAGGAACAATAGTGAAGTACACAGTCTGGGGAGGGGAACAACAGTGAAGTACACAGTCTGGGGAGGGGAACAACAGTGAAGTACACAGTCTGGGGAGAGGAACAACAGTGAAGTACACTGCCTGAGGAGAGGAACAACAGTGAAGTACACTGCCTGGGGAGGGGAACAACAGTGAAGAACAAAGTCTGGGGAGAGGAACAACAGTGAAGTACACTGCCTGGGGAGGGGAACAACAGTGAAGTACACTGCCTGGGGAGAGGAACAACAGTGAAGTACACAGCCTGGGGAGGGGAACAACAGTGAAGAACACAGCCTGGGGAGGGGAACAACAGTGAAGTACACAGCCTGGGGAGGGGAACAACAGTGAAGTACACAGCCTGGGGAGGGGAACAACAGTGAAGTACACAGTCTGGGGAGAGGAACAACAGTGAAGTACACAGTCTGGGGAGGGGAACAACAGTGAAGTACACTGCCTGGGGAGGGGAACAACAGTGAAGTACAGTCTGGGGAGGGGAACAACAGTGAAGTACACAGCCTGGGGAGGGGAACAACAGTGAAGTACACAGTCTGGGGAGGGGAACAACAGTGAAGTACACAGTCTGGGGAGGGGAACAACAGTGAAGTACACAGTCTGGGGAGGGGAACAACAGTGAAGTACACAGTCTGGGGAGGGGAACAACAGTGAGGTACACAGCCTGGGGAGGGGAACAAAAGTGAAGTACACAGTCTGGGGAGAGGAACAACAGTGAAGTACACAGTCTGGGGAGAGGAACAACAGTTAAGTACACAGCCTGGGGGGAGGAACAACAGTGAAGTACACAGTCTGGGGAGAGGAACAACAGTGAAGTACACAGCCTGGGGAGGGGAACAACAGTGAAGTACACAGCCTGGGGAGGGGAACAACAGTGAAGTACACAGTCTGGGGAGGGGAACAACAGTGAAGTACACAGTCTGGGGAGGGGAACAACAGTGAAGTACACAGCCTGGGGAGGGGAACAACAGTGAAGTACACAGTCTGGGGAGGGGAACAACAGTGAAGTACACAGCCTGGGGAGGGGAACAACAGTGAAGTACACAGCCTGGGGAGGGGAACAACAGTGAAGTACACAGCCTGGGGAGGGGAACAACAGTGAAGTACACAGTCTGGGGAGGGGAACAACAGTGAAGTACACAGTCTGGGGAGAGGAACAACAGTGAAGTACACAGCCTGGGGAGGGGAACAACAGTGAAGTACACAGTCCAACAGTGGGGAGAGGAACAACAGTGAAGTACACAGCCTGGGGAGGGGAACAACAGTGAAGTACACAGTCTGGGGAGGGGAACAACAGTGAAGTACACAGCCTGGGGAGGGGAACAACAGTGAAGTACACAGTCTGGGGAGGGGAACAACAGTGAAGTACACAGCCTGGGGAGGGGAACAACAGTGAAGTACACAGCCTGGGGAGGGGAACAACAGTGAAGTACACAGTCTGGGGAGGGGAACAACAGTGAAGTACACAGCCTGGGGAGGGGAACAACAGTGAAGTACACAGCCTGGGGAGGGGAACAACAGTGAAGTACACAGCCTGGGGAGGGGAACAACAGTGAAGTACACAGCCTGGGGAGGGGAACAACAGTGAAGTACACAGCCTGGGGAGGGGAACAACAGTGAAGTACACAGCCTGGGGAGGAGGGGAACAACAGTGAAGTACACAGCCTGGGGAGGGGAACAACAGTGAAGTACACAGCCTGGGGAGGGGAACAACAGTGAAGTACACAGCCTGGGGAGGGGAACAACAGTGAAGTACACAGTCTGGGGAGGGGAACAACAGTGAAGTACACAGCCTGGGGAGGGGAACAACAGTGAAGTACACAGTCTGGGGAGGGGAACAACAGTGAAGTACACAGCCTGGGGAGGGGAACAACAGTGAAGTACAATGCCTGGGGAGGGGAACAACAGTGAAGTACACAGTCTGGGGAGGGGAACAACAGTGAAGTACACAGCCTGGGGAGGGGAACAACAGTGAAGTACACAGCCTGGGGAGGGGAACAACAGTGAAGTACACAGCCTGGGGAGGGGAACAACAGTGAAGTACACAGCCTGGGGAGGGGAACAACAGTGAAGTACACAGTCTGGGGAGGGGAACAACAGTGAAGTACACAGTCTGGGGAGGGGAACAACAGTGAAGTACACAGTCTGGGGAGGGGAACAACAGTGAAGTACACAGTCTGTGGAGGGGAACAACAGTGAAGTACACAGACTGGGGAGGGGAACAACAGTGAAGTACACAGTCTGGGGAGGGGAACAACAGTGAAGTACACAGTCTGGGGAGGGGAACAACAGTGAAGTACACAGTCTGGGGAGGGGAACAACAGTGAAGTACACAGTCTGGGGAGGGGAACAACAGTGAAGTACACAGTCTGGGGAGGGGAACAACAGTGAAGTACACAGTCTGGGGAGGGGAACAACAGTGAAGTACACAGTCTGGGGAGGGGAACAAATGTGAAGTACACAGTCTGGGGAGGGGAACAACAGTGAAGTACACAGTCTGGGGAGAGGAACAACAGTGAAGTACACAGTCTGGGGAGGGGAACAACAGTGAAGTACACAGTCTGGGGAGGGGAACAACAGTGAAGTACACAGTCTGGGGAGGGGAACAACAGTGAAGTACACAGTCTGGGGAGGGGAACAACAGTGAAGTACACAGTCTGGGGAGGGGAACAACAGTGAAGTACACAGTCTGGGGAGGGGAACAACAGTGAAGTACACAGTCTGGGGAGGGGAACAACAGTGAAGTACACAGTCTGGGGAGGGGAACAACAGTGAAGTACACAGTCTGGGGAGGGGAACAACAGTGAAGTACACAGTCTGGGGAGGGGGAACAACAGTGAAGTACACAGTCTGGGGAGGGGAACAACAGTGAAGTACACAGTCTGGGGAGGGGAACAACAGTGAAGTACACAGTCTGGGGAGGGGAACAACAGTGAAGTACACAGTCTGGGGAGGGGAACAACAGTGAAGTACACAGTCTGGGGAGGGGAACAACAGTGAAGTACACAGTCTGGGGAGAGGAACAACAGTGAAGTACACAGTCTGGGGAGGGGAACAACAGTGAAGTACACAGTCTGGGGAGGGGAACAACAGTGAAGTACACAGTCTGGGGAGAGGAACAACAGTGAAGTACACAGTCTGGGGAGGGGAACAACAGTGAAGTACACAGTCTGGGGAGGGGAACAACAGTGAAGTACACAGTCTGGGGAGGGGAACAACAGTGAAGTACACAGTCTGGGGAGGGGAACAACAGTGAAGTACACAGTCTGGGGAGGGGCACAACAGTGAAGTACACAGTCTGGGGAGGGGAACAACAGTGAAGTACACAGTCTGGGGAGGGGAACAACAGTGAAGTACACAGACTGGGGAGGGGAACAACAGTGAAGTACACAGTCTGGGGAGGGGAACAACAGTGAAGTACACAGTCTGGGGAGGGGAACAACAGTGAAGTACACAGTCTGGGGAGGGGAACAACAGTGAAGTACACAGCCTGGGGAGGGGAACAACAGTGAAGTACACAGTCTGGGGAGGGGAACAACAGTGAAGTACACAGTCTGGGGAGGGGAACAACAGTGAAGTACACAGTCTGGGGAGGGGAACAACAGTGAAGTACACAGTCTGGGGAGGGGAACAACAGTGAAGTACACAGTCTGGGGAGGGGAACAACAGTGAAGTACACAGTCTGGGGAGGGGAACAACAGTGAAGTACACAGCCTGGGGAGGGGAACAACAGTGAAGTACACAGTCTGGGGAGGGGAACACCAGTGATGTTCACAGCCGGGGGAGTGGAACAACAGTGAAGTACACAGTCTGGGGAGGGGAACAACTGTGAAGTACACAGTCTGGGGAGTGGAACAACAGTGAAGTACACAGCCTGGGGAGGGGAACAACAGTGGGGAGGGGAACAACAGTGAAGTACACAGCCTGGGGAGGGGAACAACAGTGAAGTACACAGCCTGGGGAGGGGAACAACAGTGAAGTACACAGTGAGGGGAACAACAGTGAAGTACACAGTCTGGGGAGAGGAACAACAGTGAAGTACACAGTCTGGGGAGAGGGTGAACAACAGTGAAGTACACAGTCTGGGGAGAGGAACAACAGTGAAGTACACAGTCTGGGGAGAGGAACAACAGTGAAGTACACAGTCTGGGGAGGGGAACAACAGTGAAGTACACAGTCTGGGGAGGGGAACAACAGTGAAGTACACAGTCTGGGGAGGGGAACAACAGTGAAGTACACAGTCTGGGGAGAGGAACAACAGTGAAGTACACAGTCTGGGGAGGGGAACAACAGTGAAGTACACAGTCTGGGGAGGGGAACAACAGTGAAGTACACAGTCTGGGGAGGGGAACAACAGTGAAGTACACAGTCTGGGGAGGGGAACAACAGTGAAGTACACAGTCTGGGGAGGGGAACAACAGTGAAGTACACAGTCTGGGGAGGGGAACAACAGTGAAGTACACAGTCTGGGGAGGGGAACAACAGTGAAGTACACAGTCTGGGGAGAGGAACAACAGTGAAGTACACAGTCTGGGGAGGGGAACAACAGTGAAGTACACAGTCTGGGGAGGGGAACAACAGTGAAGTACACAGTCTGGGGAGGGGAACAACAGTGAAGTACACAGTCTGGGGAGGGGAACAACAGTGAAGTACACAGCCTGGGGAGAGGAACAACAGTGAAGTACACAGCCTGGGGAGGGGAACAACAGTGAAGTACACAGCCTGGGGAGAGGAACAACAGTGAAGTACACAGTCTGGGGAGGGGAACAACAGTGAAGTACACAGTCTGGGGAGGGGAACAACAGTGAAGTACACAGTCTGGGGAGGGGAACAACAGTGAAGTACACAGTCTGGGGAGAGGAACAACAGTGAAGTACACAGTCTGGGGAGAGGAACAACAGTGAAGTACACAGTCTGGGGAGGGGAACAACAGTGAAGTACACAGTCTGGGGAGAGGAACAACAGTGAAGTACACAGTCTGGGGAGGGGAACAACAGTGAAGTACACAGCCTGGGGAGGGGAACAACAGTGAAGTACACAGTGTGGGGAGGGGTGAAGTACACAGTCAGGGGAACAACAGTGAAGTACACAGTCTGGGGAGGGGAACAACAGTGAAGTACACAGTCTGGGGAGGGGAACAACAGTGAAGTACACAGTCTGCGGAGGGGAACAACAGTGAAGTACACAGCCTGGGGGGAGGAACAACAGTGAAGTACACAGTCTGGGGAGGGGAACAACAGTGAAGTACACAGCCTGGGGAGGGGAACAACAGTGAAGTACACAGCCTGGGGAGGGGAACAACAGTGAAGTACACAGTCTGCGGAGGGGAACAACAGTGAAGTACACAGCCTGGGGAGGGGAACAACAGTGAAGTACACAGTCTGCGGAGGGGAACAACAGTGAAGTACACAGCCTGGGGAGGGGAACAACAGTAAAGTACACAGTCTGGGGAGGGGAACAACAGTGAAGTACACAGCCTGGGGAGGGGAACAACAGTGAAGTACACAGTCTGGGGAGGGGAACAACAGTGAAGTACACAGCCTGGGGAGGGGAACAACAGTGAAGTACACAGTCTGGGGAGGGGAACAACAGTGAAGTACACAGCCTGGGGATGGGAACAACAGTGAAGTACACAGCCTGGGGAGATGAACAACAGTGAAGTACACAGCCTTGGGAGGGGAACAACAGTGAAGTACACAGCCTGGGGAGGGGAACAACAGTGAAGTACACAGCCTGGGGAGGGGAACAACAGTGAAGTACACAGTCTGGGGAGGGGAACAACAGTGAAGTACACAGTCTGGGGAGAGGAACAACAGTGAAGTACACAGTCTGGGGAGAGGAACAACAGTGAAGTACACAGTCTGGGGAGGGGAACAACAGTGAAGTACACAGTCTGGGGAGGGGAACAACAGTGAAGTACACAGTCTGGGGAGGGGAACAACAGTGAAGTACACAGTCTGGGGAGAGGAATAACAGTGAAGTACACAGTCTGGGGAGAGGAACAACAGTGAAGTACACAGTCTGGGGAGGGGAACAACAGTGAAGTACACAGTCTGGGGAGAGGAACAACAGTGAAGTACACTGCCTGAGGAGAGGAACAACAGTGAAGTACACAGCCTGGGGAGGGGAACAACAGTGAAGTACACAGCCTGGGGAGGGGAACAACAGTGAAGTACACAGTCTGGGGAGGGGAACAACAGTGAAGTACACAGTCTGGTAAGTCTCAACACAATCTCCTTTAAAAGTAACAATTTCATCACAATATATATCAATTCCTTAAAAAAATAACAAATTCATTTAAGAAACAGTTTATCAAAAAAAGTAACAATTCCTTAAGAAAAAGTAAAAATCCCCTTAAAAAAAAGTAGCATCCATTTTAAAAAAAAGGCAGATTGGATTACAAAAAAATACTCAATAATTTTTTTTTGTATTCCACTCTGCCTTAATGAACCTCATGAATTCAATAATTCTGAAGCCTAATAAAATATATTTGTAACTAAATATTAAAATTTTGATTTGCTGGCAAATAAACAGTACAGACAAGGTCCCCACTTTACAGACCTTCACTAATGCACCAGTTTACAATTATACCAATTCTTCCTTTATTCAAACTTCCTACAATAAATATATTCACCACTCACTATAAACCTAAGGACAAAAATGCTTTAAGGTAAGTAATGTGTGTACTGTATATGTATTTTATAGACCTACCTCTATTGCTCACTTAATATATGATAGCGTAAACGTGTTATCATAAGCGACTGAGAGTAGAAAGTAGAAAAAGGCCATGATTCGCTTTAGACCGATTTTCACTCTACAGCAGTAGTACAGAACCAAACCTGCTGTATAAGTAGGGTCCTCCTGTACAGCAGTAGTACAGAACCAAACCTGCTGTATAAGCAGGGTCCTCCTGTCCTCCCAGAACCAAACCTGTGTACAGCAGTAGTACACAGCAGTAGCCCAGAACCAAACCTGCTGTATAAGCAGGGTCCTCCTGTACATCAGTAGCCCAGAACCAAACCTGCTGTATAAGCAGGGTCCTCCTGTACATCAGTAGCCCAGAACCAAACCTGCTGTATAAGCAGGGTCCTCCTGTACATCAGTAGCCCAGAACCAAACCTGCTGTATAAGCAGGGTCCTCCTGTACAGCAGTAGCCCAGAACCAAACCTGCTGTATAAGCAGGGTCCTCCTGTACAGCAGTAGCCCAGAACCAAACCTGCTGTATAAGCAGGGTCCTCCTGTACATCAGTAGCCCAGAACCAAACCTGCTGTATAAGCAGCGTCCTCCTGTACATCAGTAGCCCAGAACCAAACCTGCTGTATAAGCAGCGTCCTCCTGTACATCAGTAGCCCAGAACCAAACCTGCTGTATAAGCAGCGTCCTCCTGTACATCAGTAGCCCAGAACCAAACCTGCTGTATAAGCAGGGTCCTCCTGTACAGCAGTAGCCCAGAACCAAACCTGCTGTATAAGCAGGGTCCTCCTGTACATCAGTAGCCCAGAACCAAACCTGCTGTATAAGCAGCGTCCTCCTGTACATCAGTAGCCCAGAACCAAACCTGCTGTATAAGCAGGGTCCTCCTGTACAGCAGTAGCCCAGAACCAAACCTGCTGTATAAGCAGCGTCCTCCTGTACATCAGTAGCCCAGAACCAAACCTGCTGTATAAGCAGGGTCCTCCTGTACAGCAGTAGCCCAGAACCAAACCTGCTGTATAAGCAGGGTCCTCCTGTACAGCAGTAGCCCAGAATCAAACCTGCTGTATAAGCAGGGTCCTCCTGTACAGCAGTAGCCCAGAACCAAACCTGCTGTATAAGCAGGGTCCTCCTGTACAGCAGTAGCCCAGAACCAAACCTGCTGTATAAGCAGGGTCCTCCTGTACAGCAGTAGCCCAGAACCAAACCTGCTGTATAAGCAGGGTCCTCCTGTACAGCAGTAGCCCAGAATCAAACCTGCTGTATAAGCAGGGTCCTCCTGTACATCAGTAGCCCAGAACCAAACTTGCTGTATAAGCAGCGTCCTCCTGTACATCAGTAGCCCAGAACCAAACCTGCTGTATAAGCAGGGTCCTCCTGTACAGCAGTAGCCCAGAACCAAACCTGCTGTATAAGCAGGGTCCTCCTGTACAGCAGTAGCCCAGAACCAAACCTGCTGTATAAGCAGGGTCCTCCTGTACAGCAGTAGCCAAGAACCAAACCTGCTGTATAAGCAGGGTCCTCCTGTACAGCAGTAGCCCAGAACCAAACCTGCTGTATAAGCAGGGTCCTCCTGTACAGCAGTAGCCAAGAACCAAACCTGCTGTATAAGCAGGGTCCTCCTGTACAGCAGTAGCCCAGAACCAAACCTGCTGTATAAGCAGGGTCCTCCTGTACAGCAGTAGCCCAGAACCAAACCTGCTGTATAAGTAGGGTCCTCCTGTACATCAGTAGCCCAGAACCAAACCTGCTGTATAAGCAGGTTCCTCCTGTACAGCAGTAGCCCAGAACCAAACCTGCTGTATAAGCAGGGTCCTCCTGTACATCAGTAGCCCAGAACCAAACCTGCTGTATAAGCAGGGTCCTCCTGTACAGCAGTAGCCCAGAACCAAACCTGCTGTATAAGCAGGGTCCTCCTGTACAGCAGTAGCCCAGAATCAAACCTGCTGTATAAGCAGGGTCCTCCTGTACAGCAGTAGCCCAGAACCAAATCTGCTGTATAAGCAGGGTCCTCCTGTACATCAGTAGCCCAGAATCAAACCTGCTGTATAAGCAGGGTCCTCCTGTACAGCAGTAGCCCAGAATCAAACCTGCTGTATAAGCAGGGTCCTCCTGTACAGCAGTAGCCCAGAATCAAACTTGCTGTATAAGCAGGCTCCTCCTGTACAGCAGTAGCCCAGAATCAAACCTGCTGTATAAGCAGGGTCCTCCTGTACAGCAGTAGCCCAGAATCAAACCTGCTGTATAAGCAGGGTCCTCCTGTACAGCAGTAGCCCAGAATCAAACCTGCTGTATAAGCAGGGTCCTCCTGTACATCAGTAGCCCAGAACCAAACCTGCTGTATAAGCAGGGTCTTCCTGTACAGCAGTAGCCCAGAACCAAACCTGCTGTATAAGCTGGGTCCTCCTGTACAGCAGTAGCCCAGAACCAAACCTGCTGTATAAGCAGGGTCCTCCTGTACAGCAGTAGCCCAGAACCAAACCTGCTGTATAAGCAGGGTCCTCCTGTACAGCAGTAGCCCAGAACCAAACCTGCTGTATAAGCAGGGTCCTGTACAGCAGTAGCCCAGAACCAAACCTGCTGTATAAGCAGAGTCCTCCTGTACAGCAGTAGCCCAGAACCAAACCTGCTGTATAAGCAGGGTCCTCCTGTACAGCAGTAGCCCAGAACCAAACCTGCTGTATAAGCAGGGTCCTCCTGTACATCAGTAGCCCAGAACCAAACCTGCTGTATAAGCAGGGTCCTCCTGTACATCAGTAGCCCAGAATCAAACCTGCTGTATAAGCAGGGTCCTCCTGTACAGCAGTAGCCCAGAATCAAACCTGCTGTATAAGCAGGGTCCTCCTGTACAGCAGTAGCCCAGAATCAAACCTGCTGTATAAGCAGGGTCCTCCTGTACAGCAGTAGCCCAGAACCAAACCTGCTGTATAAGCAGGGTCCTCCTGTACAGCAGTAGCCCAGAACCAAACCTGCTGTATAAGCAGGGTCCTCCTGTACAGCAGTAGCCCAGAACCAAACCTGCTGTATAAGCAGGGTCCTCCTGTACAGCAGTAGCCCAGAACCAAACCTGCTGTATAAGCAGGGTCCTCCTGTACATCAGTAGCCAAGAACCAAACCTGCTGTATAAGCAGAGTCCTCCTGTACAGCAGTAGCCCAGAACCAAACTTGCTGTATAAGCAGGGTCCTCCTGTACAGCAGTAGCCCAGAACCAAACCTGCTGTATAAGCAGGGTCCTCCTGTACAGCAGTAGCCCAGAACCAAACCTGCTGTATAAGCAGGGTCCTCCTGTACAGCAGTAGCCCAGAACCAAACCTGCTGTATAAACAGGGTCCTCCTGTACAGCACTAGCTCAGAACGAAACCTGCTGTATAAGCAGGGTCCTCCTGTACAGCAGTAGCCCAGAATCAAACCTGCTGTATAAGCAGGGTCCTCCTGTACAGCAGTAGCCCAGGACCAACCCTGCTGTATAAGCAGGGTCCTCCTGTACAGCAGTAGCCCAGAACCAAACCTGCTGTATAAGCAGGGTCCTCCTGTACAGCAGTAGCCCAGAACCAAACCTGCTGTATAAGCAGGGTCCTCCTGTACAGCAGTAGCCCAGAACCAAACCTGCTGTATAAGCAGGGTCCTCCTGTACAGCAGTAGCCCAGAACCAAACCTGCTGTATAAGCAGGGTCCTCCTGTACAGCAGTAGCCCAGAACCAAACCTGCTGTATAAGCAGGGTCCTCCTGTACAGCAGTAGCCCAGAATCAAACCTGCTGTATAAGCAGGGTCCTCCTGTACAGCAGTAGCTCAGAACCAAACCTGCTGTATAAGCAGGGTCCTCCTGTACAGCAGTAGCCCAGAATCAAACCTGCTGTATAAGCAGGGTCCTCCTGTACAGCAGTAGCCCAGAATCAAACCTGCTGTATATGCAGGGTCCTCCTGTACAGCAGTAGCCCAGAACCAAACCTGCTGTATAAGCAGGGTCCTCCTGTACAGCAGTAGCCCAGAACCAAACCTGCTGTATAAGCAGGGTCCTCCTGTACAGCAGTAGCCCAGAACCAAACCTGCTGTATAAGCAGGGTCCTCCTGTACAGCAGTAGCCCAGAACCAAACCTGCTGTATAAGCAGGGTCCTCCTGTACAGCAGTAGCCCAGAACCAAACCTGCTGTATAAGCAGGGTCCTCCTGTACAGCAGTAGCCCAGATCCAAACCTGCTGTATAAGCAGGGTCCTCCTGTACAGCAGTAGCCCAGAATCAAACCTGCTGTATAAGCAGGGTCCTCCTGTACATCAGTAGCCCAGAACCAAACCTGCTGTATAAGCAGGGTCCTCCTGTACAGCAGTAGCCCAGAACCAAACCTGCTGTATAAGCAGGGTCCTCCTGTACATCAGTAGCCCAGAATCAAACCTGCTGAATAGGCAGGTCTTTCCTGTAAGGTATTTCTTAAACAAAAATTATTTATCTTCTGCCCAGTATTATTCTACCTCAGCCTCTTGCAAATAAGTGTAGACTCGTTAAAATTATCAAATAATTATCTATAAACTCGTCTGATGGACTCATATAGATCTACTTAAGTGATGCTGTTAAGAGAGCCTAAGGTTCACTTAACAGCATCAGATTCATCTAACAGTCTGACTCACTTAACTGCCTTGCTCACCTAATGACCTGAAACTCACGTAAAGATTAGCCTAAATATCCCACGACTCCTTCATGGACTCACCTACCTTACTAAATACTCACCTAAATATCTTAAGATTCCCTTTTGGAATTACCTACCTTACTCAAGACTCACCTAAACATCTTGACTCTCTCCTGGACTCACCTACCGTACTCTAGACTCACCAAAACATCTTGACTCTCTCTTGGACTCGCCTACCTTACTCTAGACTCACCAAAACATCTCGACTCTCTCTTGGACTCACCTACCTTACTCTAGACTCACCTAAGCATCTTGACTCTCTCCTGGACTCACCTACATTACTCTAAACTCACCTAAGCATCTTGACTCTCTCTTGGACTCACCTACCTTATTCTAGACTCACCTAAACATCTTGACACTCTCTTGAACTCGCCTACCTTTCTCTAGACTCATCTAAGAATCTTGACTCTCTCCTAGACTCACCTACCTAGCTAGAGACTGAGGTAATGCTCTTAAAGACTCTGGTAGGAGACTCACCTTGCCCATACTGGAGACTCCCCTGAAGAGTCCCAGGAAGACGATGACCCAGGAGAGGATGAGACAGAGACACAGTCTCCACTGCAGTGTGTGCCCTTCCGGGTCGTGGAAACCCTCGGAGATGTCCAGCATAAAGTTGCTGCAAGATAAACATTATTAACTCTGGAGGGTAGAGTTATATGAACATTAGTACTGTCAGGTAAAGGACATTTTATTGTGGCAACGTTTCGCTTTGTCAAGCCGTTACGGCTTGACAAAGCTCCTGGAGAGCGAAACGTTGCTACAGTAAAATGTCACATTTTACTTGTTGGTAATTCTACCAACATTATTACACGAGTACTATCTATCGTTTAGAGCAAAGTGTATCTATCGTCACAGTAAGCACGTCTATCATCAAAAATATAGCTGTCTGCCAGAGTACAGAGCTATCGTCATAGTACATGTCTATTGCTCAGACCATATAATATCTATTGTCTATCGCTAAGAGCGTGCAGAAGCTATGGTCACAGCATGAGTACAGACCTATCGTCATAGTGCAAATCTATCGTCACCGCGTGAATGCAGATCTATGGTCATAGTATAAGTTTATCACTGAGATGATACAATATCTACTGTCACAGCATAAGTCCATCGCTAAGAGCATACAGAATGTATCGTAACAGCCCAAGTGTTACACTCAGAGCACACACACACAGTATGTATGGTTCCAATAAGAGAGTCTGGGGGGCTTGAGTACAAGTACTCACTGGAAGAACTCATCGGCTGGGAGCTTCAGGCTCTGGGCTGTCGCGTTTAGCGACTCCCACTCCATCGGCGACACTTGTGACTGGAAGAAGCAGGTGCCATTAGTCGCCATAAGGCCCTCCAGAGATGTACAGTTCTTGGCGTCGAACCTGGGAACGGGCAAAATAAAATGGGGTTGTAAATTGGCGTGTATACAATACCGTGACCGAAACAATACACAAATAACCCGCACATAGGAGGAAGAAACTAATGACGATGTTTCGATTCGACTTGGTTTATTAACTAGCCTGTAAATGATATATAGTGTCTGTGATCGATGCTGTCTGTAAATGATATATAAATGTCTGTAAACGATCTGTAGATGTTTGTGTGCATGATCTGTAAATGATGCATAACTGTAAATGTCGTGTTAGTGGTTTTTACACGTTTGGAAACGGTCAGTAAATAGTATGTAAATAATTTGTATACGTCCATCAACAATCTTTCAAAGTCTATAAATGATCAGTAAACGTCTCTAAATAACCTGTACATGTCTGTGCACTGAGGAATAGTAGTGTATGAACGCATAGCTAGACTGGGAATGGAACAATAACAGTGTGTGAACGTATGTAAGGATTGAGAGCAGAATAATGATGAGAGTGAGAGGCGCGGACTGACCTCCTGCATGCGGCGGTGTTCCACCAGTGATCGCAGGACTGCCATGGCAGCTCTGCCGTGAAGGATGAGAAGAGGTAGAAGAGGGCCCAGGCGATAATGACGTTGTAGTAGAGAGCGATGAAGAAGGCGATCATGAACATGCCCACGCCCACGCCCTGGAAGAGGGGCACCACCTTCCAGATGGTGATGGGTCCCTCACGCCCGAACTGACCCAGGCTCAGCTCGAAGAAGAAGAGCGGAAGTCCCGTGATGGTCAGCATGATGGCGTATGGGATCAGGAAGGCGCCTGGGGCATAGTATTATTATTATTATTATTATTGTAATTATTATTATTAGATCAGTGGAGAACCTTTACAATTGTATGGGCTCCAGAAGGCGCCTGTGGAAATGTAAAATATTATAATTAATAATAATAATAATAATAGTATTATATTATTGTATTACATTTAACCTCGTTATAGAATGATGGTGCCTGTGGCAAATTATTATTATTATTACTATTTCGATATAGATGTGTGATTCACAAAGGACACACGTGTAGATACTGGAGCCTCCGTCCTCTCAGAGAGAAAAACTACTCTTGCAACATAACTAACCTGCTATACACTCATTAAAATGTACTACAAGAAGACTGACGTGTGTATGACTAGACTAGGGCACTAACTCTTAATACTCAGACTGTTGTTTTTTTTTTTTTTAATTTTACGAGGTTTGTCTTGATACCGGGCCGCAGGAGCGATGATTCCAATAGCTATCATACACCATCATTATACACCATACCCCACCACTAGCATCATACACCACCACCATCATTATACACCATACCCCACCACAAGCATCATCATACACCACCATCATTATACACCATCATCACCATACCCCACCACTATCATACACCACCATCATGCATCACTATCATACACCACCACCATCATACACTACCACCATCATCATACACCACCACCATCATACACCACCACCATTATACACCACCACCATCATACACCACCACCATCATTATACACCCTCATCACCTTAACTCACCCTATCAAACAACCATCATTATACACCATCATCACCATACCCCACCACTATCATACATCACTAGCATACACCACAACCATACACCATCCTCATACACCATCACCACCATCATTATACACCACCACCGTCATCATACACCACCATCATCATACACCACCACCACCACCATCTTCAAACACCACCACCGTCATCATACACCACCACCATCTTCATACACCACCACCGTCATCATACACCACCACCACCATCATCATACACCACCACCACCATCTTCATACACCACCACCGCCATCATACACCATCATCATACACCACCACCACCATCATTATACACCACCATCATCATACACCACCATCATACGCCACCACCACCACCATCTTCATACACCACCGTCATCATACACCACCGTCATCATACACCACCACCACCATCATACACCACCACCGTCATCATACACCACCGTCATCATACACCACCATCATCATACACCACCACCGTCATCATACACCATCATACACCACCATCATCATACACCACCACCGTCATCATATACCACCACCACCATCATCATACACCACCGTCATCATACACCACCACCATCATACACCACCACCACCATCATCATACACCACCATCATACACCACCACCGTCATCATACACCACCACCATCATCATACACCACCACCGTCATCATACACCACCATCATCATCATACACCACCACCACCATCATCATACACCACCACCGTCATCATACATCACCATCATCATGCACCACCACCGTCATCATACAACACCACCGTCATCATACACCACCACCGTCATCATACATCACCATCATCATGCACCACCACCATCATCATACACCACCACCGTCATCATACACCAGCATCATCATCATACACCACCACCACCACCATCATACACCACCACCGTCATCATACACCACCACCGTCATCATACACCACCATCATACACCACCACCACCATCATCATACACCACCGTCATCATACATCACCATCATCATGCACCACCACCGTCATCATACAACACCACCGTCATCATACACCACCATCATCATACACCACCACCACCACCATCATACACCACCACCGTCATCATACACCACCACCGTCATCATACACCACCACCACCATCATCATACACCACCACCGTCATCATACACCACCACCGTCATCATACACCACCACCACCATCATACACCACCGCCACCATCATACACCACCGTCATCATACACCACCATCATACACCACCACCGTCATCATACACCACCACCGTCATCATACATCACTACCACCATCATACACCACCACCACCATCATACACCACCACCGTCATCATACACCGCCATCATACACCACCACCGTCATCATACACCACCATCATCATACACCACCACCGTCATCATACACCACCACCGTCATCATACACCACCACCACCATCATCATACACCACCACCACCATCATACACCACCACCGTCATCATACACCACCATCATCATCATACACCACCACCGTCATCATACACCATCATACACCACCACCGTCATCATACACCACCACCACCATCATACACCACCACCGTCATCATACACCACCGTCATCATACACCACCACCGTCATCATACACCACCACCACCATCATCATACACCACCGTCATCATACACCACCACCGTCATCATACACCACCACCGTCATCATACACCACCGTCATAATACACCACCACCGTCATCATACACCACCGTCATCATACACCACCACCGTCATCATACACCACCACCACCATCATCATACACCACCACCACCATCATCATACACCACCACAGTCATCATACACCACCACCATCATCATACACCACCACCGTCATCATACACCACCACCACCATCATCATAAACCACCACCACCATCATACACCACCACCGTCATCATACACCACCACCACCATCATACACCACCACCGTCATCATACACCACCACCGTCATCATACACCACCACCGTCATCATACACCACCACCGTCATCATACACCACCACCGTCATCATACACCACCACCGTCATCATACACCACCACCATCATACACCACCACCGTCATCATACACCACCACCACCATCATACACCACCACCGTCATCATACACCACCGTCATCATACACCACCACCGTCATCATACACCACCACCGTCATCATACACCACCACCGTCATCATACACCACCACCATCATACACCACCACCGTCATCATACACCACCACCACCATCATACACCACCACCGTCATCATACACCACCGTCATCATACACCACCACCGTCATCATACACCACCACCGTCATCATACACCACCACCATCATACACCACCACCGTCATCATACACCACCACCACCATCATACACCACCACCGTCATCATACACCACCGTCATCATACACCACCACCGTCATCATACACCACCACCACCATCATCATACACCACCGTCATCATACACCACCACCGTCATCATACACCACCACCGTCATCATACACCACCGTCATCATACACCACCACCGTCATCATACACCACCGTCATCATACACCACCACCGTCATCATACACCACCACCACCATCATCATACACCACCACCACCATCATCATACACCACCACAGTCATCATACACCACCACCATCATACACCACCACCGTCATCATACACCACCACCACCATCATACACCACCACCGTCATCATACACCACCACCGTCATCATACACCACCACCGTCATCATACACCACCACCGTCATCATACACCACCACCACCATCATCATACACCACCATCATCATACACCACCACCACCATCATACACCACCGTCATCATACACCACCACCACCGTCATCATACACCACCACCACCATCATACACCACCACCATCATCATACACCACCACCATCATCATACACCACCACCACCGTCATCATACACCACTACCACCATCATACACCACCACCATCATCATACACCACCACCATCATCATACACCACCACCACCGTCATCATACACCACTACCACCATCATACACCACCACCGTCATCATACACCACTACCACCATCATACACCACCACCATCATCATACACCACCACCATCATCATACACCACCACCATCATCATACACCACCACCATCATCATACACCACCACCGTCATCATACACCACCACCACCATCATCATACACCACCACCGTCATCATACACCACCACCACCATCATCATACACCACCACCACCATCATCATACACCACCACAACCATCATCATACACCACCACCACCATCATCTTACACCACCACCACCATCATACACCACCACCACCATCATACACCACCACCATCATACACCACCACCATCATACACCACCGTCATCATACACCACCATCATCATACTTGAGGTTACATAGCGGGAAACAATAACAATAAATTGCCACCTTTCATCACAGGAATTTCCTATGAACTCAGACACAAAAAATTCTACGTTGGTTATGTAACATTTTACGTTACCTATCGTTCATTATCAAACATTTTACGTTACCTATCGTTCATTATCTAACATTTTATGTTACCTATCGTTCATTATCTAACATTTTACGTTACCTATCGTTCATTATCTAACATTTTACGTTACCTATCGTTCATTATCAAACATTTTACGTTACCTGTAAAATGTTATTATCTACAGTGATACAGTAGGTGCTGGTTATAGAATCTAATTGTATTTCTTCACCATCCACTTAGACTGTGTTTATTTACTTCTAGACATTTAGTTAAGATCTTAAGTGAGAGTGTCTGGCGCATTTATTAACATTCTAATACCAAGAATATTGTTAATATCGAACAGTATATCACTGATAGGATCACCAAACTCCTTCCTGATATCAAGAAACATGGTAGCTTCGGTAGAGCCGAGAATAATTCTGAAGGATTCATATTACATTAACTCCAACGACCTGAGAGAATTTTTCATGGCTAATATTGTATATATGTTGGCAGAATTACCGACAATATGTAAAGTAAGAGGATAAGTGCAACTAATGTGACATTTTACTGTGGCAACGTTTCGTTCTCCAGGAGCTTTATCAAGCCGTAACGGCTTGATAAAGCTCTTGAAGAGCGAAACGTTGCCACAATAAAATGTCACATTAGTTACACTTGTGTCCTTTTACTTTACATAGCTAATATTAACATAGGCGCAGCATAGTCAATTAAGGATCCAATATGGGCTCTGCACATCATTCTCAGTAGTCTCACATTAGCACCATAGTTAGGGTCGTAGTCAGTGACAGCTCTCAGATCATTCAGCCTATCTTTGCACGTCTTATTTAGTCGTGGTATGATGGAGTTATTGAAAGGCATTTCTTCGCAGAGTTGTTTATATAACTCTCTACGTTATCTATCGTTGCTTATAGAACTTTCTTCTAATACATATTGTCTATTTACGTTATTTTCTGCCTTAGCTGTCGTCTCCGTGTTGTCATGTCCTGGTTATCACTTGTCTTCTGCACAATCATTTGTCCTCTCCTGGTTATCACTGCCTTCGTTCCAATTCCCTTAATTACACCTGTGCTGCTCTGACCTCCACTAATGTAACAACTATTCCATCCACTTGTGTAATTGCAGGTTAGCGGGGGAAGGGGTCGACGGGAGGCTCTCCCATGAATACCTGGTAACCTTAATTACATTCTTACCTTCAACGAAGCGAGAGGGAGAGGTAGAGGTAGGGGGTAGAGGCGTTAGTGCTGATGACCATTATAATTATTACTGCATTTCCCAGACAGGAAAATGTGTAGGCGCAGCTTTTATTTATAAGCAAAGGTCCTCTTCTGAAGTCCTACAGTACTAGCGTCACCCTTTCATTTTCTCGAGAGGCGGATCTTTTGCTTTCTCTCTCTCTCAATCACAGCTATTTGTTTTTACATTGTACTTCATGAAGCACTAAACCCGTGTGGGTTTTTCAGCTGCTGAACTACAGACACAGCTGTCCCGCCAAGTCTTCCACCACTGCAGTCATTACAAAACTGTATTAGTGTCCAGATGTCTGGACACTCATCTCCTCCATTGCGGTAGCAGAGGTAGGGAAACCTCCAGATGTCTGGACACTCACCTTCTCCATTGCGGTAGCAGAGGTAGGGAAACCTCCAGATGTCTGGACACTCACCTTCTCCATTGCGGTAGCAGAGGTAGGGAAACCTCCAGATGTCTGGACACTCACCTTCTCCACTGCGGTAGCAGAGGTAAGGAAATCTCCAGATGTCTGGACACTCACCTTCTCCATTGCGGTAGCAGAGGTAGGGAAACCTCCAGATGTCTGGACACTCACCTTTTCCATTGCGGTAGCAGAGGTAGGAAAACCTCCAGATGTCTGGACACTCACCTTCTCCATTGCGGTAGCAGAGGTAGGAAAACCTCCAGATGTCTGGACACTCACCTTCTCCATTGCGGTAGCAGAGGTAGGGAAACCTCCAGATGTCTGGACACTCACCTTCTCCATTGCGGTAGCAGAAGTAGGGAAACCTCCAGATGTCTGGACACTCACCTTCTCCACTGCGGTAGCAGAGGTAGGGAAACCTCCAGATGTGTGGACACTCACCTTCTCCATTGTGGTAGCAGAGGTAGGGAAACCTCCAGATGTCTGAACACTCACCTTCTCCATTGCGGTAGCAGAAGTAGGGAAATCTCCAGATGTCTGGACACTCACCTTCTCCATTGCGGTAGCAGAAGTAGGAAAACCTCCAGATGTCTGGACACTCACCTTCTCCATTGCGGTAGCAGAGGTAGGAAAACCTCCAGATGTCTGGACACTCACCTTCTCCATTGCGGTAGCAGAGGTAGGGAAACCTCCAGATGTCTGGACACTCACCTTCTCCATTGCGGTAGCAGTAGGGAAACCTCCAGACGTCTGGACACTCACCTTCTCCACTGCGGTAGCAGAGGTAGGGAAACCTCCAGATGTGTGGACACTCACCTTCTCCATTGCGGTAGCAGAGGTAGGGAAACCTCCAGATGTCTGAACACTCACCTTCTCCATTGCGGTAGCAGAAGTAGGGAAACCTCCAGATGTCTGGACACTCACCTTCTCAATTGCGGTATAAGAGGTAGGAAAACCTCCAGATGTCTGGACACTCACCTTCTCCATTGCGGTAGCAGAGGTAGGAAAACCTCCAGATGTCTGGACACTCACCTTCTCCATTGCGGTAGCAGAGGTAGGGAAACCTCCAGATGTCTGGACACTCACCTTCTCCATTGCGGTAGCAGAGGTAGGGAAACCTCCAGATGTCTGGACACTCACCTTCTCCACTGCGGTAGCAGAGGTAAGGAAACCTCCAGATGTCTGGACACTCACCTTCTCCATTGCGGTAGCAGAGGTAGGGAAACCTCCAGATGTCTGGACACTCACCTTCTCCATTGCGGTAGCAGAGGTAGGGAAACCTCCAGATGTCTGGACACTCACCTTCTCCACTGCGGTAGCAGAGGTAGGAAAACCTCCAGATGTCTGGACACTCACCTTCTCCATTGCGGTAGCAGAGGTAGGGAAACCTCCAGATGTCTGGACACTCACCTTCTCCATTGCGGTAGCAGAGGTAGGGAAACCTCCAGATGTCTGGACACTCACCTCCTCCATTGCGGTAGCAGAGGTAGGGAAACCTCCAGATGTCTGGACACTCACCTTCTCCATTGCGGTAGCAGAGGTAGGGAAACCTCCAGATGTCTGGACACTCACCTTCTCCATTGCGGTAGCAGAGGTAGGAAAACCTCCAGATGTCTGGACACTCACCTTCTCCATTGCGGTAGCAGAGGTAAGGAAAACCTCCAGATGTCTGGACACTCACCTTCTCCATTGCGGTAGCAGAGGTAGGAAAACCTCCAGATGTCTGGACACTCACCTTCTCCATTGCGGTAGCAGAGGTAGGAAAACCTCCAGATGTCTGGACACTCACCTTCTCCATTGCGGTAGCAGAGGTAGGAAAACCTCCAGATGTCTGGACACTCACCTTCTCCATTGCGGTAGCAGAGGTAGGAAAACCTCCAGATGTCTGGACACTCACCTTCTCCATTGCGGTAGCAGAGGTAGGGAAACCTCCAGATGTCTGGACACTCACCTTCTCCATTGCGGTAGCAGAGGTAGGAAAACCTCCAGATGTCTGGACACTCACCTTCTCCATTGCGGTAGCAGAGGTAAGGAAAACCTCCAGATGTCTGGACACTCACCTTCTCCACTGCGGTAGCAGAGGTAAGGAAAACCTCCAGATGTCTGGACACTCACCTTCTCCATTGCGGTAGCAGAGGTAGGGAAACCTCCAGATGTCTGGACACTCACCTTCTCCACTGCGGTAGCAGAGGTAGGGAAACCTCCAGATGTCTGGACACTCACCTCCTCCACTGCGGTAGCAGAGGTAGGAAAACCTCCAGATGTCTGGACACTCACCTTCTCCACTGCGGTAGCAGAGGTAGGGAAACCTCCAGATGGCTGGACACTCACCTCCTCCATTGTGGTAGCAGAGGTAGGAAAACCTCCAGATGTCTGGACACTCACCTCCTCCATTGCGGTAGCAGAGGTAGGAAAACCTCCAGATGTCTGGACACTCACCTTCTCCACTGCGGTAGCAGAGGTAGGGAAACCTCCAGATGTCTGGACACTCACCTCCTCCATTGCGGTAGCAGAGGTAGGGAAACCTCCAGATGTTGCCTAGGCCGACAGCGAAGGACAGGCAGGAGAGGAGGAACTCCAGCTTGTTGGCCCACACGTCCCTACCCTCGTCGTTGATGCTAATACTCTTGTCATCTTCAGCACGCTTAACCGTGATTCTGATCTCACTCACGTCACTCTCCAAGGCCACGCTCTGCTTCACCACCCCATCATTTGTCGTCGTAATAACAATAATAATAATTATAATAATAATACTAATATGATAATAATTATATATGATAATAATTATAAATTATATAATAATGATAATTATAATAATTATATAATAATATGATAATTATAATTATTTAATAATAATAATGATGATAATTATAATAATTATATAATAATAAGAATAATATAAAATATAAATAATTTAAAATATAAAAAATGATAATAAAAATACAAATATAAAAAATAATAAAAATAATATAAAAAATAAATAATTTAAAATATAAAAAATGATAATATAATAATAATATAAAATATAAATAATTTAAAATATAAAAATGATAATATAATAATAATATAAAATATAAATAATTTAAAATATAAAAAATGATAATATAATAATAATATAAAATATAAATAATTTAAAATATAAAAATGATAATAAAAATTCAAATATACAAAAATGATATACAAAATTAAATTAGTTAAAATACTAACAATAATGATAATAAGAATAAAATAATTAAAATATTAACACTAATAATAATAATAAAAATGATTATAAGTAATAAAAATAATACTACAAAAATAAAATAATAATAACAGTTAATAATAATAATCATAATATAAAAATGACGAAATAAAAATAAAATAAAAATAAAAATTAATAAAAATAAATAATGATAATAATGATAATAATGATAATAATAATAATAATAATAATAATAATAATAATAATAATAATAATAATAATAATACAAGGAGAAAATGGTAAGTGGAGGTTAAGATGAGCCAGGATATAATAATTCCTTCAGTGTGAAGTTATATTAATATTTCATAAAGCGGCAAACCCATGTGTGTCACTCACCTCTGGAAATATAATGATGATTGGAATTATGATGATTGTGATTATGATTGCCATTTTAACTGTATAAGTGATGAGTTAATGATTGTGATAATTGAGATTATGAATTAATGTGTTGGTGACTGATGATTTTGATGACTATGATAATGTGTGAGGTGATTATGATGATGATTGTGATGATACTGATGATTATGATGATGATTGTGATGATACTGATGATTATGATGACATGAGTATGGTGACTGATGAGCATGGAAATGATTGTGATGACTGAAGGTAATGACAATGATTGTGATGACTGAAGGTAATGACTGATTGTGATGACTGAAGGTAATGACAATGATTGTGATGACTGAAGGTAATGACTGATTGTGATGACTGAAGGTAATGACAATGATTGTGATGACTGAAGGTAATGACTGATTGTGATGACTGAAGGTAATGACAATGATTGTGATAACTGAAGGTAATGACAATGATTGTGATGACTGAAGGTAATGACAATGATTGTGATGACTGAAGGTAATGACAATGATCATGACGACTGAAGGTAATGACAATGATTGTGATGACTGAAGGTAATGACAATGATCATGACGACTGAAGGTAATGACAATGATTGTGATGACTGAAGGTAATGACAATGATCATGACGACTGAAGGTAATGACAATGATTGTGATGACTGAAGGTAATGACAATGATCATGACGACTGAAGGTAATGACAATGATTGTGATGACTGAAGGTAATGACAATGATCATGATGACTGAAGGTAATGACAATGATTGTGATAACTGAAGGTAATGACAATGATCATGACGACTGAAGGTAATGACAATGATTGTGATAACTGAAGGTAATGACAATGATCATGACGACTGAAGGTAATGACAATGATTGTGATGACTGAAGGTAATGACAATGATCATGACGACTGAAGGTAATGACAATGATTGTGATGACTGAAGGTAATGACAATGATTGTGATGACTGAAGGTAATGACAATGATCATGACGACTGAAGGTAATGACAATGATTGTGATGACTGAAGGTAATGACAATGATCATGACGACTGAAGGTAATGACAATGATTGTGATGACTGAAGGTAATGACAATGATTGTGATGACTGAAGGTAATGACAATGATTGTGATGACTGAAGGTAATGACAATGATCATGACGACTGAAGGTAATGACAATGATTGTGATGACTGAAGGTAATGACAATGATTGTGATGACTGAAGGTAATGACAATGATCATGACGACTGAAGGTAATGACAATGATTGTGATGACTGAAGGTAATGACAATGATTGTGATGACTGAAGGTAATGACAATGATCATGACGACTGAAGGTAATGACAATGATTGTGATGACTGAAGGTAATGACAATGATCATGACGACTGAAGGTAATGACAATGATTGTGATGACTGAAGGTAATGACAATGATTGTGATGACTGAAGGTAATGACAATGATCATGACGACTGAAGGTAATGACAATGATTGTGATGACTGAAGGTAATGACAATGATCATGACGACTGAAGGTAATGACAATGATTGTGATGACTGAAGGTAATGACAATGATCGTGATGACTGAAGGTAATGACAATGATCATGACGACTGAAGGTAATGACAATGATTGTGATGACTGAAGGTAATGACAATGATTGTGATGACTGAAGGTAATGACAATGATTGTGATGACTGAAGGTAATGACAATGATCGTGATGACTGAAGGTAATGACAATGATCATGACGACTGAAGGTAATGACAATGATTGTGATGACTGAAGGTAATGACAATGATCGTGATGACTGAAGGTAATGACAATTATTGTGATGACTGAAGGTAATGACAATGTAATGACTGAAGGCAATGACAATGATCATGACGACTGAAGGTAATGACAATGATTGTGATGACTGAAGGTAATGACAATGACTGGGATGACTGAAGGTAATGACAATGATCATGACGACTGAAGGTAATGACAATGATTGTGATGACTGAAGGTAATGACAATGATTGTGATGACTGAAGGTAATGACAATGATCATGACGACTGAAGGTAATGACAATGATTGTGATGACTGAAGGTAATGACAATGATCATGACGACTGAAGGTAATGACAATGATTGTGATGACTGAAGGTAATGACAATGATTGTGATGACTGAAGGTAATGACAATGATTGTGATGACTGAAGGTAATGACAATGATTGTGATGACTGAAGGTAATGACAATGATTGTGATGACTGAAGGTAATGACAATGATCGTGATGACTGAAGGTAATGACAATGATCGTGATGACTGAAGGTAATGACAATGATCGTGATGACTGAAGGTAATGACAATGATTGTGATGACTGAAGGTAATGACAATGATTGTGATGACTGAAGGTAATGACAATGATTGTGATGACTGAAGGTAATGACAATGATTGTGATGACTGAAGGTAATGACAATGACTGTGATGACTGAAGGTAATGACAATGATTGTGATGACTGAAGGTAATGACAATGTAATGACTGAAGGCAATGACAATGACTGATGACAATGAGATGATAATAATGATGGTGATGATCTTCGAAGTTGGATGCAAGAGGGTCATCATCATCAGTTCACACTGCGTCACTATCATCCCACCATTAAGTCCACACCTGAACACACACCTGCTACAACCTTCAGACTGGTGTATCAAAACGTTGTCATAAGACTGAGCTTGTGCAATAGTGATGGGAGACGTGGCCGTACCTGTCAACAGGTGATGGGGCCACCAGGCACCTGATGAACGTGCTGGGACTACCAGGTACTTGTAAATAGGTGCTCTCTCCAATCAACAGGTGCTGGGAACACCAGGTACCTCGTTCACACGTGTGTGTGTATGTGTGTGTGTCGTACCCAATATGCCAAACAGGTGAGTTAGGCCTAAATAGTAACCAGTGAAAAATTTATATGCCATAAATCTGTCAAAATCAATGTGAATAAACAAAAAAAAATATAACTGATTTTAAGTAATATTAAATAAATTTAGAGATCAGATTTAAATAAATATAAACTATAAATTTAGCAAATTTGCCTTGAAAAATTACGTTACTTTAGGTTAAGTTAGATATCTAAGTTAGATTTGGTAAAAAAAAAAAAAATAAAAAAAAAAAAAAAAGGGGGGGGGGTTCGTTTTAAAGAAATTAAAGTTTACTTGGCAAGTTCGGCTTATTAGGTACGGCATATATATGTGTGTGTATATATAGAGTGATTGCAAATATGAAAAACAATACCAGTGGATATAAAACTTCTAGCCTGCATAGAGTTCTTCATACCTCCCATGCCAGTGGTCTGCATGACGCTTGTCGGCAATCCTGTCAAATACACGTAAATCATTCCTCTTGTGTGTGTGTGTGTGTGTGTGTGTGTGTGTGTACTCACCTATTTATACTCGCCTATTTGTGGTTGCAGGGGTCGAGTCATAGCTCCTGGCCCCGCCTCTTCACTGATTGCTACTAGGTCCTCTCTCTCCCTGCTCCATGAGCTTTATCATACCTCGCCTTAAAACTATGTATGGTTCCCGCCTCCACTACTTCACTTTCTAGGCTATTCCACGGCTTGACTACTCTATGACTGAAGAAATACTTCCTAACATCCCTTTGATTCATCTGAGTCTTCAACTTCCAATTGTGACCTCTTGTGTCTGTGTCCCATCTCTGGAACATCCCGTCTCTGTCCACCTCGTCTATTCCGCGCAGTATTTTATATGTCGTTATCATGTCTCCCCTGACCCTCCTGGCCTCCAGTGTCGTCAGGCCGATTTCCCTCAACCTTTCTTCGTAGGACAATCCCCGTAGCTCTGGGACTAGTCTTGTTGCAAACCTTTGCACTTTCTCTAATTTCTTGACGTGCTTGACTAGGTGTGGATTCCAAACTGGTGCTGCATACTCCAGTATGGGCCTGACGTAAATGGTATACAGAGTCTTGAACGAATCCTTACTGAGGTATCGGAACGCTATCCGTAGGTTTGCCAGGCGCCCGTATGCTGCAGCAGTTATCTGATTGATGTGCGCCTCAGGAGATATGCTCGGTGTTATACTCACCCCCAGATCTTTTTCCTTGAGTGAGGTTTGCAGACTTTGGCCATTTAAACTATATTGTGTGTGCGGTCTTCTTTGCCCTTCCCCAATCTTCATGACTTTGCATTTGGCGGGGTTAAACTCAAGGAGCCAGTTGCTGGACCAGGCTTGTAGCCTGTCCAGGTCTCTTTGTAGTCCTGCCTGATCCTCATCCGATTTGATTCTTCTCATTAACTTCACATCGTCCGCAAACAAGGACACTTCTGAGTCTATCCCTTCCGTTATGTCATTCACATATACCAAGAACAGCACAGGTCCTACGACTGACCCCTGTGGAATCCCGCTTGTCACAGGCGCCCACTTTGACACCTCATCACGTACCATGACTCGTTGTTGCCTCCCTGTAAGGTATTCTCTTATCCATTGCAGTGCCTTTCCTGTTATGTGTGCCTGATCCTCTAGCTTTTGCAGTAACCTCTTGTGAGGAACTGTGTCGAAGGCCTTCTTGCAGTCCAAAAAAATGCAGTCGATCCACCCCTCTCTCTCTTGTCTTACTTCTGTCACCTTGTCATAAAACTCTAACAGGTTTGTGACACAGGATTTTCCCTCCCTGAAACCATGCTGGTTGTCAATTATACACTTGTTTCTTTCCAGGTGCTCCACCACTCTCCTCCTGATGATCTTCTCCATGACCTTGCATACTATCCACGTTAATGATACAGGTCTGTAGTTTAGTGCCTCATGTCTATCTCCCTTTTTAAAAATTGGGACTACATTTGCCATCTTCCATACCTCAGGGAGTTGCCCAGTTTCAAATGATGTGTTGAAGATCTTCGTTAATGGTACACACAATGTCTCTGCTCCCTCTTTAAGGACCCACGGAGAGATGTTGTCTGGTCCCACCGCCTTTGAGGTGTCAAGTTCGCATAGCAGCTTCTTCACCTCCTCCTTGGTTATATGTACCTCATCCAGCACTTGCTGGTGCACCCCCCTGCTCTGATTTCCTGGAGTCCTACTGGTTTCCACTGTAAATACTTCTTTAAATCTTGTGCTGAGCTCCTGACATACCTCCTGGTCGTTTCTTGTGAATTCCCCATTACCCTTCCTCAGTCTGATTACCTGGTCCTTGACCGTTGTTTTCCTCCTGATGTGGCTGTACAACAGCTTCGGGTCAGTCTTGACTTTCGATGCTATGTCATTTTCGTATTGCCGCTGAGCCTCCCTTCTTATCTGTGCATATTCGTTTCTGGCTCTTCGGCTAATCTCTTTATTTTCCTGAGTTCTCTGTCTTCTGTACCTTTTCCATTCTCTAGTACACCTAGTTTTTGCCTCCCTACACCTTTGGGTGAACCAAGGACTCATTCTGTTCTTCCCATTATTTCTGTTTCCCTTGGGAACAAACCTCTCCTCTGCCTCCTTGCATTTTGTTGCCATATAGTCCATCATTTCTTGTACTGGTTTTCCTGTCAGTTCCCTCTCCCACTGAATGTCTTGAAAGAAGTTCCTCAATCCTGAGTAGTTCCCCCTTTTGTAGTTTGGTTTTTCCCACCCTATTCCTGCTGCTCTCTCCACTTGGAGCTCAACTATGTAGTCGAAGCACAGAACCACATGATCACTAGCTCCCAGGGGCCTTTCATACATGATATCCTCGATGTCAGAACTACTCAAGGTAAATACAAGGTCCAGTCTTGCTGGTTCATCCTCTCCTCTCTCTCTGGTAGTGTCTCTAACATGTTAATGCATGAGGTTTTCCAGTACCACATCCATCATCTTGGCTCTCCATGTTTCAGGACCCCCATGGGGCTCCAGGTTTTCCCAGTCAATCTCCTTGTGATTGAAATCACCCATAATTAGTAACTTTGCTCCCCCCATGTGTGCTCTCCTGGCCACCTCGGCTAGTGTGTCGACCATTGCTCTGTTGCTCTCATCGTATTCTTCTCTTGGCCTCCTGCAGTTCTGTGGTGGGTTGTACATTACTGCAATTATCACCTTATGTCCCTCAGACTGGAGTGTTCCTACTAAGTAGTCCCTTTCGCCCGTGCCATCCATTCCTTCCATTTTCTCAAACCCCCACTGGTTTTTAATGAGCAGTGCAACTCCTCCTCCCCCTTTCCTCCCTCTGTCTTTCCTGAGGATTTGATATCCGGATGGAAAGATTGAATCTGTTATTATTCTGGTGAGTTTTGTTTCTGTGAGTGCTATTATGTCTGGGGATGTCTCCTTGATTCTTTCGTGCCACTCCTCATACTTATTTGTTATTCCATCTGCATTTGTATACCACACCTTCAACTTCTTTTCTAAGATTATGGTCTGGGAGGTGTATTGGGGTTGGGGAAGTGGGAGATCTGATAAGGAACTATGGGTGGTTGTTGTGGAGGTGGAGTTTGTAATGCAGTGGGTGGGGGCATTGGATGTGGCATGGGTGTTTTGGTTTAGAGTGTTTGGTTGCACTGGGGTTGACCTGGTTGAGGCTTCAATAGGAAGTTGTGAGGGAGGCTGTATTTGATCTTCCTGTGTCTGTGATCTCCTGTCTGTCTTCTCCATCCCCTCTCTTTCCTCTTTTCGCCTTTGTACCATCTCTCTCTGTTTCTTCCTTTCTGCTTGTGTTCTGTCGCGGTCGAGATACACCTTCCTGTATGCTGGCATGTCCCTTAATCGTGCTTTCTCCTGCAGGATCCTGTTCCAAGTCGATTCTGCCTTGAAGGTCACTTTCACTGGCCGGGTTCTTTTTTTTACAAACCCCCCTATTCTCCGAAAAATTTCCAGCTGGGTCATGTCATCTTCTATTGCTTTCATGATGCTTTCAATTGCTTTTTTTCCCCCTTGTTTTCTTGCTTCATATGTTTCCCCTTCAACTTCCTGGAGCCCATACACAAAGATTGACCTCACCCTTTCATGCTCCCACTGCATATCCCTGTGTATCCCCTCATTCAATTTGATTTCCTCCATTGCAGCTTTCCTTTCTTCAGTTTCACTAGCTAAGGTACTTGGGCTCAGTGGCCTGTCATTTTCCCTTCTCGGCTTTCCCTGGGCTCTGCTGTGGTCTGTTAGGGCCTCCACATATAGATTAGCTCTTTCATTTACTACAGTCTCCACTGATTGAGCTTCTACATGCAGTTTTGCTCCTTCTTTCCCTACAGTCCCCTTATTTGTGACTGAGGTAGCAGTCTCTGTTGTCAATCCCAAAATGTTCTTTAGTTCTTTAGGCTGTTTCAGATTTTTCAGTTCCTCTTCTAAACTCTGTATCCTGGCCTCTGCTGCTTTGACTTGCACCTCCCACTTCCTGCTTTCCATGTCTATCCTCTCTTCCATTCCCATGCTAAGTTCTTCTAGTTTCTTTTCCCATTCATGTTCCCTTTTTGTGAGCTCTGCTGCCCAATCTTCCTTTGCAGTTTCCTCCTCCTGTCCCTTGGTTTTTCTTGTTGCTCTCTGGCAACCCATTTTTGTTTTATCCTGATTGCCTCAGAGTGGGAAACCTATGTAATTCTGTATGTTAGGTTAGTATTGTGTATGTCAGAGTGTGGGGGGGGGGAGGTAGAGGAGGAACTGTGGCTATGTGGGAGAGGAGTGGGGAGGGGGAGTGGGAAGGAGAGTGAAGCAAGTGGGTGAGTGAGAGAGGGAGAGGGGGAAGGAGGGAGAGGTGGGGAGGGGGAGGGTGAAAGAGGGAGGGGAGGGATCAGGTGAAGGAGTGAGATGTCGGTGGGGGAGGGGGGGAGTGTATGTGTGAGTCTGGCAATGTGTGTGTGTGTGTGTGTGTGTGTGTGTGTGTGTGTTGCATATGTGTGTGTTATGTGTGTGAGTGTTGTGTGTGTGTGTGAGTGATGTGTGTGTGTGTGTGTGTGTGTGTGTGTGTGTGTGTGTGGGTGAGTGGGTGTGGGTGTGGGTGTGTGTGGGTGTGTGTGTGCGTGTGTGTGTGTGTGTGTGTGTGTGTGTGTGTGTGTGTGTGTGTGTGTGTGTGCGTGTGTGTGTGTGTGCGTGTAACATATAAAGAGTCGAGTATCTTATCTGGTATATTTTGTAACTAGGGGAAAAGCCTCAATAATGAGCAACAATCATGGCATTTTCCACTGCTGGTTTCCGGTGTTTATAAGAACATCTTGTGGCATCCACTAGGCACAGGATATATATACCGTGAGGTGTTTCTCTGTGTATATGTACACTGAGACAAGCATCTCGGTGTGTATATCCTATGCCTAGTTCATGCCACCAGGTGTTCTTATTCAAATATACAGACTAATCCATTTTAAATGGATTGAAGTGTTCTTAATTTGTAGTGAACAGATTATATACAGCCTTAATGATCTTCCTGTAGTTGATAAGCATGAAACCCAATTAACAGGGTTGCCAGATTTTGGGGGAATCCTCCCATTTGAGGGTTGAAACCAAAGTTGCGGGAAGATAGTTTTTTAAACGGGGGTCTCACCTAAAAACAGTTTAAAGTCCTTTCTGCCTATCCCTTTAGTACTTTCCTCCGGTGTTCAGATCTTGTTAAAACTACTAATGCTGTCTTCTGACGCTGACAAGGCTGCTGACTGCTGAAGTGCGAAATCATTTCCAATGAGGCAGACTTGTCTTACTTTATTAAGTCAACCGCTCGCATTCACTGGGAAGATCCCTAACTTGTAGATGTTGAATAGCCTAGGAGTCGAGTAACAGAAAATGTTTTCATATAAATCCTTAGGTTAGGTTAAGTTAAGTAATATTCGTCAGGAAACAGGACAAGTGTTTCCTGACGCGGGTCTTAAGTCACATGATGACCAGCAGCTGGAATTTTGGGTCATCTGACCGAGGCCTTCCACTGGCTTACCCCTCCACTCCTTTAAAAATTAAGATTATAATTATAACCTTAGCCGAGATATATATTAATTAAAAAAATGAAAACACAGTTTGATTGTGCAGCACTTATTCAAAATATTAATGGCCATATTACATTTATCATTTAGTAAAATTTAACTTGACTCATGAGTCATGTTAACGGCTTTAAGGGGACCTGAGCTAGAGTTCGTCACGGTCACGCTAGTTGGAGATTCGTCTGTAAAAACTTGCATGTGTGGTCACAGTGGTGCCTATGCTAACCTTCCTATGGTGTAGAAATATACCTAGTTAGACGAATCTTATTGTGGCAAGCTGGTCCAGTGGCTAACACGACGGTCTGGAGTTTTGAGACTGATCGCGGGTTCTATCCCCGCCCGTGGTATGGTTAGATTTAATTTTGCACGTTATATAATGTTTTATAGATAATTTAGAGTATCATTAACCAGCTCAAGGTTAATGATACTCTAATAATACAAATAAAAACAATTGCATTAAATTACTTTAGGCTTTATATACCATAGGTCGAAATAATTACGTAACTACAAATGAAAAAAAAAAAATTTTAGTATCAACGAAGGGGAACCCTCAAGTACCCGTTTTATTTTTCTTCCATAAGTTCCATTTTTATTTCGATTGTAACATAAGACAGCCTCGTCCTGTCGACTTCAAATTTTTAACGCTGGTGTAAACAAAGTCAAGGTTCATGCAACAACTGACATTCCAAGATTCTTTAAAACACATCTGATAGCTTTCAAAAGTCTCATCTGCTTGGCTGTATCCTATTTAGACGAAGGAACAGTGTAACCGACGCATGTAGGTGGAAATTTGTCAGTTTCTATGTCTAAAATCATCATTTTTTCACAGAAAATCATATTAAGTGTATTTGAGTATGCTTCCCTTGAACGGTTTCAATCTTTACTGCTGATATCAGCATCTTACAGACAGGATAGTACCCAATAAATTTAGCTTGTGTAGCTTCTGACTTTTAGCACCGGTGGGTTTTCCATAAACCAAAGGTTTATCCTGTTATTGTTCTGTGTAAATCTCGATTTGCCAATATTATTAAATAAATTATGATGCTGATTTTCATTTATAACTAAAGAATACTTCTTTTATGTATACATACATATATATGCACATAAATAGTCACATACATACACAAGTATGCATATACAGGCTTCAGAATTTTTATGCCATACGCATACAAAGTTTTATATGAGATACAAGGACACCTTCCTGGGATTGCGCAGTGATCGAAATCCATCAAATTTTAATTGTCAGACAATATTAGTGCACAAGAGAAGCCTAACATGCCACATCCTCAAGAATCCATCTCATAAGAAACCCATCACAAGTCTAGCGCAAGTTTCAGTTCATATGTGGAGACGTAATACATTATAATCATGGGGGAGCGCTAAACCCTCATAGGATTATACAGCGCATGTGGGGGGATGGGAGGTATTTATACACAAATAACCCGCACATAAAAGAGAGAAGCTTACGACGACGTTTCGGTCCGACTTGGACCATTGACAAAGTCACACTAACAGAGGTGGAGCAGGACATAAGAACATAAGAATGTAGGAACACTGCAGAAGGCCTACTGGCCCATACGAGGCAGGTCCTTATCAAAACGACATCTACCTAAAGCTACTCAAGAAACAACTCCCGCACCCCCCAACACCAATCAAACCCAGCCCCTCCCGCTCATATATTTGTCCAGTCTCTTCTTAAAGCTACCCAAGGTCCTAGCCTCTATCACCCCACTGGGAAGACTGTTCCACGCATCTACAACTCTGTTAGAAAACCAGTACTTACCTATGTCCTTTCTAAATCTAAATTTATCCAACTTAAATCCATTATTCCTGGTTCTTACCTGGTTCGACACCCTCAGTACTTTATTAATGTCTCCCTTGTTTATGCCCGTCATCCACTTACACTTCAATGATATCTCCCCTCATTCTACGCCTCTCCAGAGAGTGGAGATTTAAGGCTTTAAGTCTATCTTCATACGGGAGGTTCCTTACACAGTAAATCATTTTAGTCATTCTTCTCTGTATGTTCTCTAATGAGTCTATGTCCATCCTGTAGTAAGGGGACCAAAACTGAGCAGCATAATCTAAATGAGGCCTCACTAGTGATGTATAGAGCTGTAAAGTAAAAGGACACAAGTGCAACTAATGTGACATTTATTGTGGCAACGTTTCGCTCTCCAGGAGCTTTATCAAGCCATTACAAACAATACATGGACACAGAGGGTATATAAAGGCTCAGAGTGAGGTGAATACTAGTGAGGTACCATTCCGATGTTCACTAGTGGTAGTAGTAGTAGTAGTAGTGGTAGTGACAAAAGCAATTAATTCGTACATGAGTAAAAGGATGTTACCCAAGTAATAGCTTTTATATCCTTTTACTCATGTACGAATTAATTGCTTTTGTCACTACCACTACTACTACTACTACTACCACTAGTGAACATCGGAATGGTACCTCACTAGTATTCACCTCACTCTGAGCCTTTATATACCCTCTGTGTCCATGTATTGTTTGTAATGGCTTGATAAAGCTCCTGGAGAGCGAAACGTTGCCACAATAAATGTCACATTAGTTGCACTTGTGTCCTTTTACTTTACATATTGTCGGTAATTCTACCAACTTTATTACAATGTATAGAGCTGTAAAATAACTTTTGGACTTCTGTTACTTATACTTCTTGAGATAAATCCAAGTAATCTGTTGGCCTTGTTGCGCACACTGAAGCACTGCTGTCTTGGCTTTAGATTTCTGCTTACCATGACTCCCAAGTCTTTTTCACATTCTGTATGACCAAGCTCTACTTCACCTAGATTATAGCTTCGAGGGTTATTTTCATTACCAAGGGCAAGTACCTTACACTTATCCACATTAAACTTCATCTGCCATTTCTCAGACCAAGACATTAATTTGTTCAAATCGTCCTGGAGTTCATTGATATCCTCCTCAGAGTGAATTATACGGCCTATCTTTGTATCATCAGCAAACTTACTCATGTCACTAGTAATCCCTTCATCAAGGTCATTAATGTAAATTATGAACAAGAGAGGGCCTAAAACTGATCCTTGTGGAACGCCACTAGTGACTAATCCCCATTCAGATTTCACTCCATTAATGGTAACTCTCTGCTTTCTATTGGTAAGCCATGCCTCAATCCATGCTAGAACTTTACCTCCTATATATAGGCAGGAAGAGGTGGAGGTAATAGTAGTAGTAGTAGTAGTAGTAGTAGTAGTAGTAGTAGTAGTACAAGAATTGTATATAATACCGACAGGATGAAATGACACATGCACAACACCCGGGCATCCCCACCGTAGACGTTTCGCCATCCAGCCAGCCACTGGATGGCGAAACGTCCACAACAAAGACAACCAGACGCCGCACATGTGTCTTAATTTCATCAGTAGTTGTAGTAGAAGAAGAAGAGGTAGTAGTAGTGGTAGTGGTAGAAGTGGGAAATAAGGAAGACGAGCCAGTCAAATACAAAGGAAGGGGAGCACTGCAAGAGAGCTAGAAACCCACAGAGGGAGAGAAAGCGCACCGAGGTGCGTGAAAGGGGAAGTGGTGAAATAAAATAAATGAAGAAGGAACAGAAACACGAGACAGGAGAGAGAAAGACAACCCAGAGGAGAAAAGGAGAGAGGAAAGGGGAAGAGGAAGAAGAAAAAGAAGAAGAAGAAGAAATGAGGATTCAGGTTAAGTCACGGGTGTTCTGAAGTTTGGAGCATTTTACAATGTAGTGGGAGAGGAAGGCATCTACAGAGACGAAGCCAGGGCTAAGGTTCATACAAGGAAAGTTGTGTATAAGAGAGGATTCAACTAAACGGCGACTGTTCGAGTTGGAAGTAGGGAAGACAGTTTTAGCAGAAGACCAGTCAATAGGATGGCTATGATCTCTGACGTGACAGAAAAGAGCATTGTTAGTGTCGGCAAGCCAAACACTATTTTTGTGCTCCCTACTTTCCTTGTATGAACCTTAGCCCTGGCTTCGTCTCTGTAGATGCCTTCCTCTCCCACTACATTGTAAAATGCTCCAAACTTCAGAACACCCGTGACTTAACCTGAATCCTCATTTTTTCTTCTTCTTCTTCTTTTTCTTCTTCCTCTTCCCCTTTCCTCTCTCCTTTTCTCCTCTGGGTTGTCTTTCTCTCTCCTGTCTCGTGTTTCTGTTCCTTCTTTATTTTATTTCACCACTTCCCCTTTCACGCACCTCGGTGCGCTTGCTCTCCCTCTGTGGGTTTCTAGCTCTCTTGCAGTGCCCCCCTTCCTTTGTATTTGACTTGCTCGTCTTCCTTATTTCCCACTTCTACCACTACCACTACTACTACCTCTTCTTCTTCTACTACAACTACTGATGAAATTAAGACACATGTGCGGCGTCTGGTTGTCTTTATTGTGGACGTTTCGCCATCCAGTGGCTGGCTGGATGGCGAAACGTCTACGGTGGGGATGCCCGGGTGTTGTGCATGTGTCATTTCATCCTGTCGATATTATATACAATTCTTGTACTACTACTACTACTACTACTACCTCCACCTCTTCCTGCCTATATATAGCCGTCCTGCTCCACCTCTGTTAGTGTGACTTTGTCAATGGTCCAAGTCGGACCGAAACGTCGTCGTAAGCTTCTCTCTTTTATGTGCGGGTTATTTGTGTATCGTTCCAGTCACGGTATTGTGCCTTTTTGTTATTTATGGGAGGTATTCAGGCTCAATTCAGAGAACTGGAGCACAGATCCAATTCCCTAGATCAAGAGCCCCTCACCTAGAGTGGACAAGCCTAACAAGAGGACACAAGCAGATACCTAGCATGGGCCAGTAGGGTTACTGCAGTGCTCCATTATTTTTATGGACCTCTGTACCAGCATTGGAGTGCGGACGTCTCCCTTTATCCCCTGCCTTGAGCACCAGTGTCGAATTTTCCTCATTTTCTTTCCCTGGGACGTTTGTCCTCACCATACACTGTCCACTGTTGGGCAACTGGTCAGACCGTCATATATTCTAGGAAACGGGAAAGCCTCGTGTTGAGGTGGATAGATGTCTGGTTATGCCGGACTATACCCAAGGTAATCCATCTGACCTAACTGGGTACTTACTGTTCCCGTTTCTCTTTCCTGGGAAAGCTTTTTTTTTTTAATTTCTGCCCAGGTCTGGGTAACATGCTCTTCCCTAACTCCAGGGAAGCAAGGCTCAATAAGCGTAAGCTTTGGTCGCCCTTAACAACACCAACATCATTATGATTATGAATCTTTCTGGCTTAAGGTGCACAAGGACAGATGCAACAGGAAACAGATGATTCTGCCATGAGTCCTTGGTTGCATGAACTATGCAGACACTCCCTATACCTAATGCAACTGTTGAAAGAATTTCCAGCACTGTGAGCAACTTAACAAATCGAAGTTTCACTGATGTAAAATATAGGTTGCAATGGAAGGAACAGGACTGCAGAAACTTTTAGCCATGCAATCACATGTTCCAATCATTTACCCCTCAAGAGAGGTTCCTTGACACTGGTGAGGGGATCTTGATCAAGGAATTAAATCTGTGCTCCAGTTGCCTGAATTGAGCCTGAATACCTTCGATCGCCCCCTTCAGGCGCTGCATAATTCCTACGGGTTTAGCGCTCCCCCATAATTATAATCATCAAAAAGTAATAGTAATATAATAATAATCCTATCAATCACTATAAAAAATAACATTTCTAGCAACGACTGCCTGGGATAATTTCTTTCAGATAACTATTATTTTTCTTATTTACTAAGACATCTACGTATTAAATTTTGTTCAATGTTGAGTTTAGGTCCTTGAGTGAACTAAGCCCCTTTCTCTATGTTTGGACATACAAATAACCCCTGTGGACCCCGGCATCAACAGTTATTTTTGTGCAAATACATATTGTACAAGGTATTAGCAAAAATAATACCTCTATTTTGACTAGAAAGTAACACTTGAAGGGCCATCCAACGGTTAATATTGTCAGGTAGAATGTATTAGAATTAGCATTTGAATGATTTTGGTTAGACTTGATTATATTAGTTTGGCCTGGCTACGTTATATTAAGTTCGTATACCAGTAAATGTAACCTAACCTAATAATTATTGCTCAGTGGTACTCACACTGCAGTGTGCAAAATTATGTCGAATTGTCATAAACAATAAATATACATGAATTACGAGAAAAATTATTATGCCATCGGTAAACGTTGAAATAGTGGGTTTATTTGTTGCCTGTGAATGACCTGGCATAAGATGACTAATGAATGATTGGTCAGCCGTGTCATTGGTTGGTTATTGTGCTTCCTAGCACAATAATAACCAATAATAACCAACCAATGGTTGGTTATTGTACTTCCTAGCACAATAATAACCAACAATAACCAACCAATGGTTGGTTATTGTGCTTCCTAGCCAAAATAAAATGTATTAGCTAATATCTCCTAATATAAGCATTTGCATAAGATATAATTGATACTGGTGGGGTCCACATATTTTTTGTATGTTAAAATATCGATCAAGGGTCGAGTTGAAACTCGATTTTTTGAAACTGACTTTTTTTAATTAACCCATAATATAATTTCATGATAACATTCATCTTTTATATACAATTCTGACTTTAACTGCCCTATTGTGCACTTTTCAAAACATGGCAAAGCTCAAAGGAGATTTAAGATCTAAGTCACCTGAACTGAAAAAATCCAAACCAGCAACCAATCCCAGACGATTTGCTGATTCACATGCAGATGTGCCAGTTCCATCCACCTGTTCACAGGTCCTGGCCCCTATTTACAGATCTCAGCACTTGTTAATATGGTACCAGCATTTTCACGGATTGGAGCATCTATTTACTGGCCCCAACACCTGTTAACTAGTTAATGGGATCAATCATCTATTAATGAGACACCTATTAATGGTCACCTTAATCCTTTTACCATACACAGCTTCAAAAAATCCTTACACATGGCTTCAAAACCCCTCATTACCCTCCACAACACAAGATTTCAGAACCACTCATTACCTTTCACAACACATGACTTCAGAACCCTTTACCTTCCACAACACATGACTTCAGAACCCTTCATTACCCTCCACAGCATGAAACTTCTGAGCCCCCTCATTACCTTCCACAACACATTACTTCAGAACACCTCATTAACCACCACAACACAAAACTTCAAAACCCCTCATTACCTTCCACATAACATCAGAACCCCTCATTACCCTCCACATGACTTCAGAACCCCTCTCTGCTCTCCACAACACAAGACTTCAGAACCCCTCATTACCTTCCACAACACGACTTCTGTACCCCTCATTACCCTCCACAACACAAGACTTCAGAACCCCTCATTACCCTCCACAACACAAGACTTCAGAACCTCTCATTACCTTCCACAACACTACTTCAGTACCCCTCATTACCCTCCACAACACAAGACTTCAGAACCCCTCATTACCTTCCACAACACGACTTCAGTACCTCTCATTACCTTCCACAACACGACTTCAGTACCCCTCATTACCCTCCACAAGACTTCAGAACCCCTCATTACCTTCCACAACACTTCAGTACCCCTCATTACCTTCCACAACACGACTTCAGTACCCCTCATTACCCTCCACAACACTTCAGTACCCCTCATTACCTTCCACAACACTTCAGTACCCCTCATTACCTTCCCCAACACGACTTCAGTACCCCTCATTACCCTCCACAACACGACTTCAGTACCCCTCATTACCCTCCACAACACGACTTCAGTACCCCTCATTACCTTCCACAACACGACTTCAGTACCCCTCATTACCCTCCACAACACAAGACTTCAGAACCCCTCATTACCCTCCACAACACTTCAGTACCCCTCATTACCTTCCACAACACAAGACTTCAGAACCCCTCATTACCTTCCACAACACGACTTCAGTACCCCTCATTACCTTCCACAACACAAGACTTCAGAACCCCTCATTACCTTCCACAACACGACTTGAGTACCCCTCAATACCCTTCACAACACTTCAGTACCCATTACCTTCCACAACACAAGACTTCAGAACCCCTCATTACCTTCCACAACACGACTTCAGTACCCCTCATTACCCTCCACAACACGACTTCAGTACCCCTCATTACCTTCCACAACACAAGACTTCAGAACCCCTCATTACCTTCCACAACACGACTTCAGAACCCCTCATTACCTTCCACAACACAAGGCTTCTGAACCCCTCATTACCCTCCATAAGACAGTTCCAGAATCCCCTCATCATCCTCCACAAGGCTTCAGAACCCCTTAGTACCCTCCACAACAGGGTTCAGAACCCTTCATTACCCCCACAACACATGGCTAAAAAAATCCCTCATTACCTGGTTGATCAGGCTCTGATCCACCAGGAGGCCTGGTTAATGCCTCAAATGATGTAGTGGAAGTTTTAGCAGTAAAGGTCGAGAACCAAAACCTAGTCATTGTGGTAGTCTACAAGCCTCCGGATGCAACATCCCAGCAATTCCAGGAACAGCTGTTAAAAATTGACCACTGTCTGGAAAATCTTCCAGCTCCTGCACCCAACATCTTGCTCCTGGGGGATTTCAACTTAAGGCACCTAAAATGGAGGAATATAGCAAATAATATTGTTGCAGTAATAACACCAGGAGGCAGCTCTGATGAAAACACACACTCACACGAGCTTTTAAATCTCTGCACAAAATTCAATTTAAACCAGCAAATAATAGAGCCTACTAGACTGGAGAATACACTAGACCTCATCTTCACTAACAATGATGATCTCATAAGAAATGTCACCATATCAAAAACAATATACTCAGATCACAACATAATTGAGGTTCAGACATGTATGCGTGGAGCCCCAGACCGACATAATGAGACTAGTCACGAGGGAGCATTCACCAAATTCAACTTCAATAACAAAAACATAAAGTGGGACCAAGTAAACCAAGTCCTAACCGATATAAGCTGGGAAGATATACTAAGCAACACAGACCCCAACTTATGCCTAGAACAGATTAACTCGGTGGCACTCGATGTATGCACAAGGCTTATTCCTCTAAGAAAAAGGAGGAGTAGATGTAAAATAGAAAGAGACAGGCGCTCCCTTTACAGGCGACGGAAAAGAATAACAGAGCGGCTAAAAGAGGTCAATATATCTGAAATGCGTAGGGAGACACTGGTCAGAGAAATAGCAAGCATCGAACTTAAGCTAAAAGAATCCTTTAGGAGTCAGGAATCGCGGGAAGAACTAAAAGCCATAAATGAAATCGAAAGAAACCCAAAGTATTTCTTCTCCTATGCCAAATCAAAATCGAGAACAACGTCCAGTATTGGGCCCCTACTTAAACAAGATGGGTCCTACACAGATGACAGCAAGGAAATGAGTGAGCTACTCAAGTCCCAATATGACTCAGTTTTTAGCAAGCCGCTAACCAGACAGAGTCGAAGATCAAAATGAATTTTTTATGAGCCACAAAATTTGATTAACACAAGCCTATCCGATGTTATCCTGACGCCAAATGACTTCGAACAGGCGATAAATGACATGCCCATGCACTCTGCCCCAGGGCCAGACTCATGGAACTCTGTGTTCATCAAGAACTGCAAGAAGCCCCTATCACGAGCCTTTTCCATCCTGTGGAGAGGGAGCATGGACACGGGGGTCGTCCCACAGTTACTAAAAACAACAGACATAGCCCCACTCCACAAAGGGGGCTGTAAAGCAACAGCAAAGAACTACAGACCAATAGCACTAACATCCCATATCATAAAAATCTTTGAAAGGGTCCTAAGAAGCAAGATCACCACCCATCTAGAAACCCATCAGTTACACAACCCAGGGCAACATGGGTTTAGAACAGGTCGCTCCTGTCTGTCTCAACTATTGGATCACTACGACAAGGTCCTAAATGCACTAGAAGACAAAAAGAATGCAGATGTAATATATACAGACTTTGCAAAAGCCTTCGACAAGTGTGACCATGGCGTAATAGCGCACAAAATGCGTGCTAAAGGAATAACAGGAAAAGTCGGTCGATGGATCTATAATTTCCTCACTAACAGAACACAGAGAGTAGTCGTCAACAGAGTAAAGTCCGAGGCAGCTACGGTGAAAAGCTCTGTTCCACAAGGCACAGTACTCGCTCCCATCTTGTTCCTCATCCTCATATCCGACATAGACAAGGATGTCAGCCACAGCACCGTGTCTTCCTTTGCAGATGACACCCGAATCTGCATGACAGTGTCTTCCATTGCAGACACTGCAAGGCTCCAGGCGGACATCAACCAAATCTTTCAGTGGGCTGCAGAAAACAATATGAAGTTCAACGATGAGAAATTTCAATTACTCAGATATGGTAAACATGAGGAAATTAAATCTTCATCAGAGTACAAAACAAATTCTGGCCACAAAATAGAGCGAAACACCAACGTCAAAGACCTGGGAGTGATCATGTCGGAGGATCTCACCTTCAAGGACCATAACATGTATCAATCGCATCTGCTAGAAAAATGACAGGATGGATAATGAGAACCTTCAAAACTAGGGAGGCCAAGCCCATGATGACACTCTTCAGGTCACTTGTTCTATCTAGGCTGGAATATTGCTGCACACTAACAGCACCTTTCAAGGCAGGTGAAATTGCCGACCTAGAAAATGTACAGAGAACTTTCACGGCGCGCATAACGGAGATAAAACACCTCAATTACTGGGAGCGCTTGAGGTTCCTAAACCTGTATTCCCTGGAACGCAGGAGGGAGAGATACATGATTATATACACCTGGAAAATCCTAGAGGGACTAGTACCGAACTTGCACACGAAAATCACTCACTACGAAAGCAAAAGATTTGGCAGACGATGCACCATCCCCCCAATGAAAAGCAGGGGTGTCACTAGCACGTTAAGAGACCATACAATAAGTGTCAGGGGCCCGAGACTGTTCAACTGCCTCCCAGCACACATAAGGGGGATTACCAACAGACCCCTGGCAGTCTTCAAGCTGGCACTGGACAAGCACCTAAAGTCAGTTCCTGATCAGCCCGGCTGTGGCTCGTACGTTGGTTTGCGTGCAGCCAGCAGCAACAGCCTCGTTGATCAGGCTCTGATCCACCAGGAGGCCTGGTCACAGACCGGGCCGCGGGGGCGTTGACCCCCGGAACTCTCTCCAGGTAAACAACACATGGATTCAGAACCCTTCACTGCCCCCAAAGCACATAGACTCCAGAACCCAGCATGACTGTAGAACCTCACATGATTTCAGAACTTCTTCCGTGTCGGCTTCCGAAGCTTACACATGGCTTTGGAAAAAAAAACCATAACACCCTCATTAGATAACTTTAGAAATTCCTTTTTCCCTTGATTACGCTCACCACACACGGTTTCAAACCCCCCACACATGGCTTCAGAATTCCTCATGACCACCCCAATACACATGACCTTATAAGAATACTAAGAAAGGAGCACTGCAGCAGGCCTAATGGCCCATGCAAGGCAAGTCAAACTATATCAGCCATGTACCTTAAAACATATGGCCTCAGAGTCCCCACACAGGACTTCAGAACCTCCAACAAATAACCAGAACCCCATCATTTACCCCCAGCACGACTCCCACCACATAATCAATACCACACCCGACGTCTGTCTACCAAAATCGACTTTTTAAATCTCACCTTTTTTGGCATGGTTTCCGTCCCTGAATGAGGGACAGGTTCGTCAGTGCCGCGAAAGTCTGACCTTTCAACTCTCGAAAAACTTAAATCGGCGCGTGATAAACGCCCCTCTCTCTCTCTCTGTATATATTAGAAAGCGAGCTGGTTGCGTATGTGGTATGTGCAGTGGAAGACACCCAGGCTCGACAGCAGTTTGAGCCTCACTGAGAAGTGACAACGTTTGCGACGTCCAGGTTCTTCCTCTCACGCATGCGCTCGTCATTGTGGCCATTGCCATCGCACGCAATACTGTTTTTCCCCCTCTCTAGCACCCTCAATTCACCCCAAATTCCTCGTGTTATACATGGAGAGCATTCATTACCTAATATTCAACCCCGTGGATGAAGGACAGTACGTGTAAGGGAAGAATAAATGGATGGGAGAGGTGGGGAAAAAAGAAGTGGTGGAAACTGATGGGACGAATTGCGCGCAGACACCTCTTTCACCTCCGCTAGGCTTGCCCCCATTATTACGTATTTTTCTCATTTTCCCCATTTCTTACAACACAAATGCCTCTTACAACAATTTATCACTGTCAATATAGTGAGTTAGTGAGAAAAATAAGTGAAATGAAGCGCTAGGCAACGTTTCCCGGGGCTGCTAAAAATGGTTGAAGATGGAGTGCCTAGGCAGCGGGGACTCGGAAAGTTGCCTACAGAAGAGGAATATTCCGAGCAGAAGGATGCTGCTACTGCTACTAGTGACGTCACCACACATACACACACGCACATACACGCACACGTGGGGCCGAAGATAAACACAGGAGGCAGCTGGTACATGAACAAGTAGAAAGTACCGACACCGGCTAGACCAGGTGCCGACGCTCCCAAGGACTGTGGTAGGTTACTGTCCCTTCAGGGAGGGAGGATGCTAGGTTACTGTCCCTTCAAGGAGGTAGGGAGGGTGCTAAGTTGCTGTCTCTTCAAGGAGGTAGGGAGAGTGCTAGGTTATTGTCCCTTCAAGGAGGGGGACTGCTAGGTTACTATCCCTTCAATGAGAGAGGGTGCTAGGTTACTATCCCTTCAATGAGAGAGGGTGCTAGGTTACTATCCCTTCAATGAGAGAGGGTGTTAGGTTACTATCCCTTCAAGAAGGTAGGGAGGGTGCTAGGTTACTATCCCTTCAAGAAGGTAGGGAGGGTGCTAGGTTACTATCCGTTCAAGAGGGTAGGGAGGGTGCTAGGTTACTATCCCTTCAAGAAGGTAGGGAGGGTGCTAGGTTACTATCCCTTCAAGGAGAATCTGTGTTAGGCTGCTGTCCCTTCAAGGGGGGAGGGTGGGGGGTCAGCAGATCCTTAATGCCTTCATTTCAAGGGTCCCAGAGGAAATAACTCTGTCTTTTCTGGGTTATTATATACACTAGGTATGATAATTGTACTTATGTGTACCTGTACCTAACCTAACTTAGGACTTAATTAAATCAACACCTGGAATCAAAAATGGCTGCGTACCGTCCTCCAGGGGCTGTATATCACATATGTTGAGCTTAACAGTCAGTCATGAGTGGCCTCATTGTTATGCTTGTGAAGAAGCGCTAAAATCGTGAGGATGATACTGTGGAAACGTTTCACCAACCAGTGGCTTCCTCAGTCCAATACAGATAAGAATGGTTAAAGATCAGAAGGAGTTTGAGGTAATCAGTCCCTCAAGCTAACCTGGAATCGCTGAAATCAGTCCCTCATCCTGGAGTCGATGATATAATCAGTCCATCAGTCAAGACTGATGAACTGATCATATCGACTCCAGGCTCAAACTCCTGATCTTCAACCAATTCTCTCCGTATACGACTGAAGAAACCACTATGTGGCGAAACGTTTCCACAATAAAGATACCCAAGTGTTGCACATGTGTCTAATGGATCATACAGTAACCCGGGGAATGGGGAAATATTCAGGTTTGATCCAAGAGTGTGATAGAGGAGCTCCTTATTCACTGGATCAAAAGCCCTTCACCAGCATCAGCCCTCTCACTTGAAGGGTCCTAAGCTACGGTCAAGTTTTCAACGAATTGTCTTTAAAAAGCAGCAATTTTAATGTGTCAGTGAAGATGGGCTGTACATGAGGAAATATAATGTCTCTCAAGTACTTATGAGAATCATGACCTAAGTCTCTACGGTCTCTATCCAGCTGGAAATATAACGTTGATAACATTACGTTGTCACCAATTATTTCCGTTATTTTGCTTAAATGGGGACGACGGATATATAGACGACGACGAGTACCTCGTTGTGTGCCACTATTTACACTTACCATCAAAGGCCCCATGTTGATAAATACCTGGCCTGAAGGTGTTTTTTTCTTGTGTGTGTGTGTGTGTGTGTGTGTGTGTGTGTGTGTGTGTGTGTGTGTGTGTGTGTGTGTGTGTGTGTGTGTGTGTGTGTGTGTGTGTGTGTGTGCGCGTGCGTGTGTGTGAACACTGAGACATTTGTACAACATCTGGGAATCTTCACTGAGGAAATATTTCGCTACAGATGGCTTCATCAGTACAATACAAAGAAAAACGGGTAGAAAAAAAGAGGAGGAGCTTGAGGTAATCAGTCCCTCAGCCTGGAACAGATGTTGCAAATGTTACACAAGTATCTCATTCACAAACAACAAGGAGGGTTGTCATCAGAAAAGGTTTGTTCCACTTCATCCCCAAAAGTCATCTACGTCAGAGACGTGTGAAGCAACATCATCAGCGGGACTGTCATTCTCGAGACTGCTTAAGGCTGAAAAGGAATTGTGTACGGGTATGATGTACTCACTATCACCTACTGTCACCAACACAATGGGACAATGTAGCCACTGTGACCCGAGTTGTGTTGGTCATGTAAATCACTGACTCCGGCTGTGTTGGTCGTGTAGGTCACTGTGACCCCGGTTGTGTTGGTCATGTAGGTCGCTGTGACCCCGGTTGTGTTGGTCATGTAGGTCACTGTGACACAAGTTGTTGGTCATGTAGGTCACTGTGACCCCAGTTGTGTTGGTCATGTAGGTCACTGTGACCCCAGTTGTGTTGGTCATGTAGGTCACTGTGACACAAGTTGTGTTGGTCATGTAGGTCACTGTGACCCAAGTTGTGTTGGTCATGTAGGTCGCTGTGACCCCGGTTGTGTTGGTCATGTAGGTCATTGTGACAAGTTGTTGGTCATGTAGGTCACTGTGACCTTGGTTGTGTTGATCATGTAGGTCACTGTGACCCCAGTTGTGTTGGTCATGTAGGTCACTGTGACCCGAGTTATGTTGGTTATATAGGTCATTGTGACCCCGGTTGTGTTGGTTATGTAGGTCACTGTGACCTTGGTTGTGTTGATTATGTAGGTCACTGTGACCCCAGTTGTTGGTCATGTAGGTCACTGTGACCCGAGTTATGTTGGTTATATAGGTCACTGACCCCAGTTGTGTTGGTCATGTAGGTCACTGTGACCTTGGTTGTGTTGATCATGTAGGCCACTGTGAACCGAGTTGTGTTGGTCATGTAGGTCACTGTGACCCGAGTTGTGTGGTCATGTAGGTCACCGTGACCCGAGTTGTGTTGGTCATGTAGGTCACTGTGACACCGGTTGTGTTGGTCATATAGGTCACTATGACCCCAGTTGTGTTGGTCATGAAGGTCACTATGACCCCGGTTGTGTTGGTCATGTAGGTCACTGTGACCCCGGTTGTGTTGGTCATGTAGGTCACTGTGACCCCAGTTGAGGTTAAGCATGTCACTATGACCCCAGTTATGTTGAGGTCAAGTCACTGTGACCCAGTTGTGTTGGTCATGTAGGTCACTGTGACCCCAATTGTGTTGGTCATGTAGATCATTGTAACCCTAGTTATGGTCATGTAGGTCACTGACCCCAGTTTTGTTCATGTAGATCACTGTGACCCCAGTTATGCTGGTCATGTAGATCACTGTAACCCCAGTTATGGTCATGTAGGTCACTGTGACCCCAGTTGTGTTGGTCATGTAGATCACTGTAACCCCAGATGTGTTGGTCATGTAGGTCACTGTGACCCCAGTTGTGTTTTGGTCATGTAGATCACTGTGACCCCAGTTATGCTGGTCATGTAGGTCACTGTGACCCCAGATGTTTTGGTCATGTGCGTCACTGTGACCCCCAGGAGTGTTGGTCATGTAGGTCACCATGACCCCAGTCATACTGAGGTAATATGACTGAAGCACCTGTTCTAACGAATTGGTGCCTCATTAACTGCGCGACTGTCACATCCAAGACTGGGTGTCAGGAACTTAAACGAGACTGTTATTTGTAGATGAATGGTTCAGAGAACCGACATGTTGATAAATTAGACACATGTGCAACTCTTGGGTATCTTTATTGAGGAAACGTTTCGCCACACAGTGGCTTCATCAGTCCATACAAAGGAGAATCTTGAAGAACAGGAGGAGAATGAGGTAATCAGTCCCTCAACCTAGATTGATGGACTGACCACATCGACTCAAGGTTGAGGGACTGATTACCTCATTCTCCTCCTGTTCTTCAAGATTCTCCTTTGTATGGACTGATGAAGCCACTGTGTGGCGAAACGTTTCCTCAATAAAGATACCCAAGAGTTGCACATGTGTCTAATTTATCGAGACTGTTATTCATGACACTGTATACTGCACGTGTCAGGACCCATGCTGAAGTATACAACACAAGTTTGGAACCCACACCTGATCAAGCATGTCAAGAAAGAGCAGCAAGTGTAGAGGTTAGCAAGGATACCCTCCACTGTAGCCCAGTGGTGAGAGGCGCGACTTTCACTGCTAGGGTCCGGGGTTCGATCCCCGGACAGGCGGCCGGCCTCCCCCCCCCCCGAATAAAATAAGGAGTTTGCAAGGAGATTAGACCAGGAGCTAAGGGGTATATCCTACGAGGAGAGACTCAAAGAGATCAACCTAATGACATTAGAGGGCAGAACCAGGTGTGACATGATAACGACGTGCAAAATACTGAGAGGAATTGAAAGAACGGACAAAAACAGATTTTTCGAGATGCTGAAAGTTGAAAACGCCCATGAGTTAAATGAATTTATTCAGCCTTAGAGTAGTTAGGAACTGGAACAAGCTGGACGGTAGAGTGGCAGGATCCATACATAGCTATAAGAAGAGGTACGATAAGGCTCTCGAAGCCAAGAGTGAACCCCGTAGCGGCCACCAGTGAGGCGGGTCCAGGAACTGAGATTCAACCCTTACAAACACATATAGGTGAGTACAGACAACACACACACACACACACACACACTAGCTGCGTTCGCAAGGGACTGTACTAGGTCGCATATTACTGAGAGAGAGAGAGAGAGAGAGAGAGAGAGAGAGAGAGAGAGAGAGAGAGAGAGAGAGAGAGAGAGAGAGAGAGAGAGAGAGAGAGAGAGAGAGAGAGAGAGAGAGAGAGAGTATGGAAGTGTGGCAGCAATAAAAGTGTCACTTAAGCAAAGGTAAGACGCAGTGGTAGGTGACAAGTGTGAGAGAAGTTCCTTTATTAAGACGAGTGTCACCTTAGTTGATGATTCTTACTGCCACTACCATTCTTACTCCATGGAGGTACTCTTCTTACTCCATGAAGGTCGTCTTCTTACTCCATGGAGGTACTCTTCTTACTCCATGGAGGTCCTCTTCTTACTCCATGAAGGTCGTCTTCTTACTCCATGGAGGTACTCTTCTTACTCCATGAAGGTAGTCTTCTTACTCCATGGAGGTACTCTTCTTACTCCATGGAGGTACTCTTCTTACTCCATGAAGGTCGTCTTCTTACTCCATGGAGGTCCTCTTCTTACTCCATGAAGGTACTCTTATTACTCCATGAAGGTACTCTTCTTACTCCATGGAGGTACTCTTCTTACTCCATGGAGGTCCTCTTCTTACTCCATGAAGGTCGTCTTCTTACTCCATGGAGGTCCTCTTCTTACTCCATGAAGGTCGTCTTCTTACTCCATGGAGGTACTCTTCTTACTCCATGGAGGTACTCTTCTTACTCCATGAAGGTCGTCTTCTTACTCCATGGAGGTACTCTTCTTACTCCATGGAGGTACTCTTATTACTCCATGAAGGTACTCTTCTTACTCCATGGAGGTACTCTTCTTACTCCATGAAGGTCGTCTTCTTACTCCATGGAGGTACTCTTCTTACTCCATGGAGGTCCTCTTCTTACTCCATGAAGGTCGTCTTCTTACTCCATGGAGGTCCTCTTCTTACTCCATGAAGGTAGTCTTCTTACTCCATGAAGGTAGTCTTCTTACTCCATGGAGGTACTCTTCTTACTCCATGGAGGTACTCTTCTTACTCCATGAAGGTCGTCTTCTTACTCCATGGAGGTCCTCTTCTTACTCCATGAAGGTAGTCTTCTTACTCCATGAAGGTACTCTTCTTACTCCATGAAGGTAGTCTTCTTACTCCATGGAGGTACTCTTCTTACTCCATGGAGGTACTCTTCTTACTCCATGAAGGTCGTCTTCTTACTCCATGGAGGTACTCTTCTTACTCCATGAAGGTACTCTTCTTACTCCATGGAGGTACTCTTCTTACTCCATGAAGGTCGTCTTCTTACTCCATGGAGGTACTCTTCTTACTCCATGAAGGTCGTCTTCTTACTCCATGGAGGTACTCTTCTTACTCCATGGAGGTACTCTTCTTACTCCATGGAGGTACTCTTCTTACTCCATGGAGGTACTCTTCTTACTCCATGGAGGTACTCTTCTTACTCCATGGAGGTCCTCTTCTTACTCCATGAAGGTCGTCTTCTTACTCCATGGAGGTACTCTTCTTACTCCATGGAGGTACTCTTCTTACTCCATGGAGGTACTCTTCTTACTCCATGGAGGTACTCTTCTTACTCCATGGAGGTACTCTTCTTACTCCATGGAGGTACTCTTCTTACTCCATGGAGGTACTCTTCTTACTCCATGAAGGTCGTCTTCTTACTCCATGAAGGCCGTCTTCTTACTCCATGGAGGTCCTTTTCTTACTCCATGAAGGTCGTCTTCTTACTCCATGAAGGTCGTCTTCTTACTCCATGAAGGTCGTCTTCTTACTCCATGAAGGTCGTCTTCTTACTCCATGAAGGTCGTCTTCTTACTCCATGAAGGTCGTCTTCTTACTCCATGAAGCTCCTTTTCTTACTCCATGAAGGTCGTCTTCTTACTCCATGAAGGTCGTCTTCTTACTCCATGAAGCTCCTTTTCTTACTCCATGAAGGTCGTCTTCTTACTCCATGAAGGTCGTCTTCTTACTCCATGAAGGTCGTCTTCTTACTCCATGAAGGTCGTCTTCTTACTCCATGAAGGTCGTCTTCTTACTCCATGAAGGTGTTCAAGACCCTCCAAGAAAGGCATTTTGTCATGGTTCAAAACCGATATACTGATACTGAACACAACACTGGCACACTGAACACAACACTGGTATACTGAACACAACACTGGTATACTGAACACAACACTGGCACACTGAACACAACACTGGTACACTGAACACAACACTGGTATACTGAACACAACACTGGTACACTGAACACAACACTGGTACACTGAACACAACACTGGTACACTGAACACAACACTGGTACACTGAACACAACACTGGTACACTGAACACAACACTGGTATACTGAACACAACACTGGTACACTGAACACAACACTGGTATACTGAACACAACACTGGTATACTGAACACAACACTGGTATACTGAACACAACACTGGTACACTGAACACAACACTGGTATACTGAACACAACACTGGTATACTGAACACAATGCTGGTATACTGAACACAACGCTGGTATACTGAACACAACGCTGGTATACTGAACACAACACTGGTATACTGAACACAACACTGGTATACTGAACACAACGCTGTTATACTGAATACAACGCTGGTATACTGAACACAACGCTGGTATACTGAACACAACACTGGTATACTGAACACAACACTGGTACACTGAACACAACACTGGTACACTGAACACAACACTGGTGTACTGAACACAACACTGGTATACTGAACACAACACTGACATACTGAACACAACACTAGTATACTGAACACAACACTGGTACACTGAACACAACACTGGTACACTGAACACAACACTGGTACACTGAACACAACACTGGTATACTGAACACAACACTGGTATACTGAACACAACACTGGTATACTGAACACAACACTGGTATACTGAACACAACGCTGGTATACTGAACACAACGCTGGTATACTGAACACAACGCTGGTATACTGAACACAACGCTGGTATACTGAACACAACACTGGTATACTGAACACACTAGTATACTGAACACAACACTGGTATACTGAACACAACACTGGTACACTGAACACAACACTGGTACACTGAGCACAACACTGGTATACTGAACACAACACTGGTATACTGAACACAACGCTGGTATACTGAACACAACACTGGTATACTGAACACAACACTAGTATACTGAACACAACACTGGTATACTGAAGACAACACTGGTCTACTGAACACAACACTGGTCTACTGAAGACAACACTGGTATACTGAAGACAACACTGGTATACTGAAGACAACACTGGTCTACTGAACACAACACTGGTCTACTGAAGACAACACTGGTATACTGAACACAACACTGGTATACTGAGCACAACACTGGTATACTGAACACAACATAACAGTAATTAGTCTACGACTGACTGTCATCCCTAAAGATTGTTCACTTTATAAGAAGATAACACTAGTAAGTATAATAATGATGTACAGCAGAAACAAGAAGATAAAGCAAGAAACTTGTGCAACAGTCAGGTATCTTTATTGTGAAACGTATCGCCTACACAGTAGGCTTCACCTGTCGAATACACAAGTTGCAGATATGTAGACAGCAGCAGTAGAAAGGTAAAGATGTGGTCGGTTTATCAGCCTTGAATCAGTAGTTTGAGGTAGTCCCTCAGCCTGGAGATGTATTCAACTTGACGGTCTTGAACAGTGTCACGTGGCTTGGAAATCACAGAAATGGCGATAAATCGCGGATTTTATCTCCCTGACAAGTCTGAGGAGATTCTCGACTCGACGCTGCCTTCTGCTGGCCAGGTACTTAGTGTTTTCTTGCACTATAAGGTTGATCTAAAGCAGGAGTTGAAGACAAGCGCTGTAGCGATTTGGAAGATACTGAGAGTATCGGCGAAAGGAAAAATTCCCACCAGGAAGGAGCATGCCATCGACAAGATCCTCGCTCTCCACAAGGACTGGGAACTTCTGCAGAAAAACACAAACAAGAACATCCAGATGCAGAGAAAGGAGGAGGAGGAGGCACTCATGTGCAGGTTTGCGAACCTGCTTGACGTGGCCCATGCCAACGCTTTCTTCCCTCCAGGTTCCCGCTGGTTCATCGGGAACCTGGAGGGAAGAAAACTTTCTAGAGCAAGAGACGACTGCACAGCGGGAACTGCAGGAAGAAAAGAGGCAGAAGACGATAGGTGAGATTTCATTATCTTCACAGAAAGAAGAACTGGCATCTTCTTCTTCCATAGATGTGGATGTATCT
>NW_027197020.1:12500-71104 GCF_038502225.1 Cherax quadricarinatus | reverse complement strand
AGGGAAGCATAGAACCCCAGGGTGACAGCTGCTGTGAATGATAGTCGTTCCTCAGTAAATATTTATCAGATACGTCATTTTGGCTTCCAGGTCGATGCAAATTATTGTAAACAGCATCGGAAACCTTGATAGCTACGAGAGAGTGAGTGAGAGAGGGAGAGAGAGAGAGAGAGAGAGAGAGTACTATCATACAACTACAGTCCTTTCTACAAGTGCTGGAACGTAGCACTTGCTCACACAGCGAAAAAATATTGTGATGATCCACCCTTTTTGTTATTTAAGAACACTTTTTTTTATCTTAGAGCCTAATCATGTACTCTGCACATATTTTCTTGACTATGCCTTCACAATTAACGACTAATGCAGCAAGAACCTTCTTAGCCCAGGAGCAAAGCAAGTTTATTTAGGCACAGGTGCACATAAGTACAATTATCATATATAGTAACATATGCTCAATAATAACACACTTGGAAATTAATTGATCTGTATATTTCGATCCCTTTCTGGGATCCTCTTCAGCAGAGGAGGATCCCAGAAAGGGATCGAAATATACAGATAATCTCCTGAGTGTTTGTCTCCATGTGGGTTATTATTGAGCACTGAAATGTGTTCATTGTACTTTAATTATTCAAAGTAACATATATGTAAATTACCTAAGATAATCCCACAAAAAAAGTCAAAATCAATTATTTCTACTGGGGTCCTTAGCCTAGAAGTGAAGAGCCTCCTTAGCTCAGGGGCAGAGCACTGGTCTTGTAAACCAGGGGTCGTGAGTTCGATTCTCACAGGGGGCAGGTAAACTAATTTGAGTATATATTTATTTAAAGTCAGTTCCAGAGTAGCCGGACTGTGGTCCATGTATTAATTAAACTGCGTTCGGTCACCGGTAACATCCCGGTTAAGCCCTGATCTACCAAAAGGCCTGGTCTGAGGGCCGCAGGGTCACTGACTCCTTGGACTCAGTTTATGCTGTGACAGGTTTGAGAATGTTTCTTGCAGGCGGCAGTGCTACCAGAAAGCTGGAATAGCTTCAGGTATAGAAGTATAGAGACAGGTGCAATATTCTCTTATATTTATGGCGAAGAGCTAGACCTTTAGGAGTCATACGACACCTGGGGAAGGGCAGGCAATTAGGTTTAGTCCAAGGAAGCAGAGATTCAATCCAATTTTCTAAATCAAGAGCTTCAAGGCACATCTTTGAAGGAATAAGAAGCCTGTATTATGAGATGTTTCGCGCACCACTTTCCAAAAGTTGCAGTATGTATGATTTATACGTTCGTCGGTATTATATACTTTGCGTTAAAGTATATCACATAAGGTATTGTATACCTTGTGTGAGGGTACATCACATAAGGTATTGTATACCTGTGTGAGAGTACATCACATAAGGTTTTGTATACCTTGTGTGAGGGTACATCACATAAGGTTTTGTATACCTGTGTGAGAGTACATCACATAAGGTATTGTATACCTGTGTGAGAGTACATCACATAAGGTATTGTATACCTGTGTGAGAGTTAGGTTAGGTTAGACAGGAGGAGTGTTTCCTGACTCAGGTCTTAGTCATATGACCCTCAGCTGGTCATCTGACCGAGGCCTTCCGCTGGCTTACCCCTCCATCCCCTTTAAAAATTATAGTTATAATTATAGCCATTAGATACTACTGTGTACCTCTAATTCATATACAGTATGAGAGCGAATCTCATAATATATTATATACCTTGTGTGGTAAATAGCTTGGAGATAGCGTAGCCTGGTGAAGTATACAAGGACAAGTTTAAAGGTCATTTTCTTGGCTTGTTGGAGCCTTAACGTCGAAATAGGAATGCAGATTGGTTAGTTAATTGAGTTTAAAGCTGCATGTCATCTGGTCACCAGCACTCATGAATACTTTAATTCCTACAGTAGGGCCTCAAAGTTTTAATAGCTGATGCTTGGAATTCTAATGAGTTATTTAGGAGGCCTTTATATATCAGTCTTACCCTCTTTATCAGGCTCGTACCTACTGAAGGAAGCCTCGGTAGGAGGCAGGATTAGGATTACGTAGCTCAGTGGAATCATTAAAGTAGAGGAAGTGAGTAAGTTTATTCAGGTATACACAAATACAGTTACATAGAATTATCATACATTGCAGCATATGTGTAGAGAACCTGAGATAACCCAAAAAAGTCAGACAGAGTGACTTATTTCCATTCGAGTCCTTATGGAATATGAGGATGCCTTTCTCGGATCACATCTACTTATTAATGCAATCGTGAGGAAGCGCTAAACCAGTAGGGGGATACAGCGTCTTGGAAATGGGAATCAATCAAGTCCGATGGAAGGAAAGGCAGAATAATTCCTTGAATCAAGAGCCCCTCACCGGCCTAAGATTCCTTTTCAGCTGAGAAGATTTAATTAAAAAGGCTAATAACTCAGGATAATTCAAGAAAGTCAGTCAGTGTGGTTTACAACAGTCAGCTAACACTCAGGTTCCTACTGACTGTTAGGCGAACAAGGGGTAACTGATGTAAGGAAACATAGTCTTTCGTCTCCACCCATCCCAGGGTCGAACCCGGGTCCTTCTCTTGTGAGACCTAAGGCCTCTAAGCGCATTACTTATGTCTGATTTTACGCTAATGTGAACACCATGGGATGGGAAGGTAGCTTTTAATTCCCTTGATCAAGAGCACTCACCAATAAATCAAACAATAATAATAATAATAATAATAATAATAATAATAATAATAATAATAATAATAATAATAATAATTATTATTATTATTATTATTATTATTATTATTATTATTATTATTATTATAATTATTATTAATAATATTATTGCAACCTATTAAAGGACCCCAATGGAAATAAGTCACTCCGTCTGACTTTTTTGGGTTATCCTAGGTTCTCTACACATATGCTGCTATGTATGATAATTCTATGTAACTGTATTTGTGTATACCTGAATAAATTTACTTACTTACTTACTAACCTAACGTTCTCTGTTAACACGATAGAAAATGATTGATTTTTTAAGGTGACTAATACAATCTTGTGGAAGGGCTGCATCAATCTCCTTCCTTATTATTATTATTACATTCATGGGGAAGCGTTAAGCCTGTAGGGATCATACAGCACCTGGGAAATGAGGGGTAATCGCATTCGATCGAAGGAAGGAGAGGATTGGCCCAATTCCTTGGAACAAGAGCCACCTCACCAGCATCAAAGCATCTCCCACGAGGGGAGCGGACTTTCTTAACCCTGGTGGTTATTTCTCTCTGATTATTACAGTGGAAATAAGTCACTTTGTCTGACTTTTTGGGTTATCCTAGGCAATTTACACATATGTTACTATGTATGATAATTTGAGTAACTGTATTGATGTGTACCTGTGCCTGAATAAACTTATTGGCAACAACAAACAGGATATATTCACTCAGAAGTTCATTTCTCTCAGCGTATATATCCTGAGAGTTTCTTGTCTGGTGATGAAAAATGTTGTGTACAGCCTTAATGAGCCTATTGTAGTCGATAGGCTTTAAACCCCATTAACCAACCAGTCAGTTAAACAACAGCAACAACAATCACACCAACAGCAGCAGCACCAAAAACTACAACCCCATAACTACAACAACCCTTGTCTTCCAGATCCTGTTGAACCTTCAGCAACAACACAAACAGCAAAAACGACAATTACTACTACTATAACTACTGTTACTACTACTGATGCTGCTGCTGCTACTACTATTACTACCACTACTACTATTACTACTACTACTACTGTTACTATCACTATTACTGCTGCTGCTGCTACTACTATTATTACTACCAATACTACTATTACTACTAGTACTGTTACTACCACTATTACTGCTGCTGCTGCTGCTACTATTATTACTGCCACTACTACCATTGTTACTACCTCTATTACTGCTGCTGCTGCTGCTGCTGCTGCTGCTACTACTACGTATTACTATTACTTCAGTTATTACTACTACTGCTGCTACAACACAACCAGAGGAGCAACAACAACTCAGGTATTCCAGTTCAACCGTCAGCAACAGCAACAATCCAACAATCACAAGAACAACAACCGCAATAATCACAACTCTAAATGCAACAACAATCTTGACATCAAAAGATTAACATAAATGCGTAATACAGGATGTCCTGATCTGCCAGTGGCCTATATATTGACCTTAATATGTAGACCTGTTAGTGTAAACGAACTCTTCCTTGGTTTCATGGGACTGTCTCTGTTCTCACCTAGTTGTTCCCACCTAGCTGTACTCACCTACTTGTTCACACCTAGCTGTACTCACCTACTTGTTCACACCTAGCTGTACTCACCTACTTGTTCCCACCTAGCTGTACTCACCTACTTGTTCCCATCTAGCTGTACTCACCTACTTGTTCCCACCTAGCTGTACTCGCCTACTTGTTCACACCTAGCTATACTCACCTACTTGTTTACACCATGGTGGCAGTTATATTTTCACAGCATGGCGCAGGCAAGCCGGAGACGCATAAACACAGTCTGTGTTGAGCTTATCCGTGGGGCTGTGACAGGAACTTCTATGGACCTGATACTACCTGCAATCATACGAGATACATATGGTATTGCTGACGAGGAGATATATGGAGTAGCGCTGAATGGCACGACGAGGATCTTTGTCAAGTTTAATTTGGCAAGTGTGTATGAGGCGGTAGTAGACAAGTACCAGGAGGTTACTTTGACAGTTAACTCCGCTGTGACCGTGCGACTTCACGACGTTTCTCGCCATTACACATGGGTTAAGATTAGAAATGTGCCATTCGAGGCGGATGATTCTGACATCCGTCTTGCGATGGGCAAATATGGTACAGTACATATGGCCACTGTTGGGAAGTGGGCCACTGGGCCATACGCAGGGAAACTCGAAGGAACGTATTCTGTGAAGATGACGTTACGTTACCCTATTCCGTCGTACGTAGTGCTGCCAGAATTTCGTACCCAGGTGTTTGTGACATACGCTGGGCAACGCCGGACCTGTCGGTTATGTGGGTCATATGATCACCTAGCGGCTCTGTGTGAAAGGAGGCGTGGCAACATGGAACAAAGGCAACGACATACAGCAATAGAGAAGAGTGAGGATTTGCCTTATGTGACTCTGCCTACACAAGGTGGGTCCTGGAGTGAGGAGGTCGAGAGAGCGGAGGAGATGGAGTCAGCAGGTGTGACGAGGGGGGGGGACACCCCTTCATTGAATGCAGCTCAGGTGTTGGAAGAGGACACCCCGACTGCGAGTGCTAGCGATGTGGAAGACTCATTGGCCATGGCTTTAGATGTGTTATTGGCTGACAAGAGTCTTGGGAAGGTTGGGAGTCCAGATCTAGTTCTTGGGTCTGTTGTGGATCCGGGCGTGGAACAGGATCTGAGGTCTGCGCAGTGTGATAAGAATCTTTTGATGCAAGCTGTGGAGGTGGAGGTCCACCGGGACAATGTATCAGACGACATGATGGAAGCAGAGGGAGCATCACGGAAGCGCGCTGCTGCACTATCTGACTCCGAGGACGTGATCACGCCTGCTCAGCGCACTGGCAAAAAGTCCTGGGCGGATGTTACGCAGAGAGGAAACAGCGGCCCTAAGGGGCAGGAGTTGGTTAAGAGCGTTTCTAAAGGGGGGGAGAGGGACCGAGGTGTCACGAAACGATCTGGTGGCAAGACAGTACCAGGGTCAAGAAGGAAAACCACTCTGTAAGCTTCAAGTGCATGACATTGAACATTAATGGATTGAGATCAGAGAGAAAGTGTGTATGGTTTAGTGAATATTTGGTGCGTAATAGTGTTGACGTGGTGTTCGTGCAGGAACACAACTACAGACCAGGTTATGAGTTGAAGGTAAATGGGTATAATGTGTATGTGGAGCATGCGATAAGGTTGAAAGGAGGAGTTGCCATCCTGGTAAGGGAAACTAGCCCGTTCGTAGTGAGGCATTGTGAGGGGGGGGAGGGGAGGGTGATTCGTGTAGATGGGTGGTGGGGTAGGGTACAGATGAGTTTGGTGTGTGTGTATGGTCCAGCAGAGGGAGATGTGCGTATTAAGAATAAATTTGTGAAGGATGTCTTAGTATATTATTTGCGTGCTTTGCCGGGTGTAGCTGTAATTGGTGGTGATTGGAATTGTGTGATAAGGCGTAAGGATGTGGAACCTAGAGGGGCAGGGTATTGTTTGGGGATTTTGGGGGAATTATTAAATGGAGTGGGGTTAATGGACGTTGGACGGGGTGGGGTTGTAGAACATACTTTTGTTAGACGTGGATATGCGGCAAGACTGGATCGATTGTATGTGCCCCGAACAGTAATAGTGAGCAGAGTGCGTGTGGTGGACGCGGTTTTTTCGGATCACAGAGGAGTAATGGTGGACCTAGAATGGGAGGGATTGCCTAGAAGGGGACAAGGTTATTGGAAGTTAAATGTGAAGCTTTTGCAGGGTGAGGAATGTCGTCAGTCTTTTGCGCAATTGTGGGAACGGTTGGTGGATGAGGCGCCGGGGGATGATGAACTGGTAAATTGGTGGGATTCGGTGGCTAAAAATCGTATCAGAGAATATTATATTTGTCGTGGGAGGGAAGATAATCGGTTAAAGTATGGGTTTCAAAGATATCTTGAAGGGCAGCTGCGGGACTGTTATGCAAGAGGAGGAGCAAGCTATCCAGTGCAGGACATTGAGGGTTTAAAGGAGAGTATTAGGGTATTGCAAAACGAGCGTATTGATGGTGTGCGAATTATGGGAGGATTGGAAGAAGTGCTATGGGGTGACCGGCCGTCGGCTTGCGTGTTAAGAGGCCAGAGAAAGAGGAGAGTGACGATGGAGATGATGGGGTTAAACGTACATGTAGGGATGGAAGGGTATAGAGCGGGTCAAGCATTGGTAACGACAGAGGGTATGAGTGGATATGTAGACGCTTGGTTTAAGTCATATACGCAAAGTGTGGGCTTCCGTGAGGTGGCATTGAGGGAAATGGGAGAGTATGTGCAGTGTGAGCTTGATGGTCAAGATCGGGTGACATTAGGTGGGCCGATTACGGAGTGTGAGATTTGGCAGGCGTTGTCAGGAGTGAGTTTGGGAAAAGCGCCGGGTATAGACGGACTGCCAAATGATTTCTACGTAAAGAATTGGGGGGTTCTGAGGTTTTTTTTAGTAAGGCTGTTTAACATACTTAAGGCGGCTGAGGTAATGGGAGAGCAGCAACGGACGGCCGTTGTGGTGTTGGTGCCGAAAGGGGAGCAGTCAACGGTAATGGATTATCGGGCACTTTCGCTTATGTGTGGAGATTATAAGTTGTTTGCGAGAATATTAGGGAACAGAATCAAGAGGGTAATAGGCAAGGTAATTGATAAGGGGCAATATGGGGTGCCAGGAAGGTCGATGTTTGAAGGGCATGGCATGATTCGAGAATTTATAGAGAAACAGGGGGAGTTGGGTGATGGAGGTGTATTGGCGTTAGATTGGAAGGCTGCTTATGATAGTGTAGAAAGGGAAGCGTTATGGAGGTTTATGCGTTGGCAAGGTTTTGGGGAAGAAATAATATCTTGGGCAAAATTATTGTATCAGGGGGCATCGATGAGGGTGCAGGTTAATGGGAGGCTGGGAGTTAAAATACAGATGCGACGGGGACTGCGCCAAGGCTGCCCACTATCACAAATATTGTTTGCGTGTATACAGGATCCATTTTATAGGGCCATTCGGAGGTGTGTTGCGGGAGGTGGGGAGGGTACTGACCGGGGGGAGGGGGGGGCTGGTATCGTAGGTTATGTGGATGACACGACTGTTTTGGTGAGAGGTAATGGGGATTTGCTTAGGGTGGGTAAGGTGGTGGATGTGTTTGGGGAGGCTTCAGGTATGAAAATTAATGTTGAGAAGACTAAGTTTCTAGACTTAAGGGATAGTACAAATGGGGATGAGGTGGTAGGGGGTGGGTGGAAGGTGGTGGATCAACTAATGATATGTGGGATAATTTATGTGAGAAATACACGGGTGGCTCAAGAGGTGAATTCGGTGAGAATAGTGAATGGAGTATTGAAAAGACTTGGTGGTTTGAGGGCGGCGCAACTAACGCTGCATCAAAGAGTAATAGTGACGAACGTGCTATTGTACAGCAAGATATGGCATGTCGTTGTCATGTACCCGCTGATGAGACGTGAGGTGAAGCGTTTACAACATGGGGTTTTTAGGTTTATATGGGGATCGGGCTGCGAATGGTTAAGTAGAGCGGTGTTAACACTTCCGGTCAGTCGAGGAGGGCTGGGACTTTTACCTCTGGAAAAAAGGATGATGAGCGTGTACCTAAAACGAAGTTATATAAGGGAGGGGAGCGGGAGGGGAGGTGGACTTGTGCGGGTACGTAAGGATATGCAACGGTGGTGGGGGGGTAGGGATTTAATAGTTGGTGAGGCCATGTTGAGGTTATTAATGACAGTGAGGGATCCGTCGTGTGTTAAATTGCGGGTCCTCGAAGGAGTGGAAGGTAGGTCAGTGGTGGCTGCTGTTGAAGGGGCATACCCTATGTATGCGTGGAACGAAATATGGACGCGTCTAAAACAATTACGTGTAAAACCGGGTGTTCGGGAGGTAATGTTTAGATTTTTACATGGGATTTTGCCGTCTGGGGTTGTCCTATTCAATAGGAGGATAAGGGAGGGAGGGGAATGTAGAGCGTGTGGAAGCATGGAGACAATTTTGCATGCGGTATATTTTTGTGACTGTATAGAAGTGGTGCGGGTCTGGTTAGGAAAGGTGTTCAGGTTAGTGGGTGGGGGAGGATTGCAGGTGTTGCGGGCTTTAAGTTTGGATATAGGTGGGGTGAGTAAGATGGTGGAGAATGCAGTGGCGTATTTGGTCACGGATTTTATATATACGTCATGGGCCATGAGGGAGGTGGGCGTGGATGAGAGGATAAAGGTGTTAGCTGCGACATTTTACAGAACTAAGTGTCGTAATAGGGAAATTTATGGAGGGAATTGGGAGATTGCGTTTACTGAGGGCTATCGGAGTTTTAGGTTGAGGGATTTATGGGATTTAAGTGCAATGTAAGGGGTCGCGGCGGGCTGGCTTCCCGATGAGGACAGTGTGAAAGGGTTTAGTGTGGAAGAGAATGAATATAGTACTGAGACATAAGTGCCTTTGACTGTATGATGAGCGGGTTGTGTGTTGTGAACGATACACGTTCTTCAATTTAATTACTAATTAAGCTAATGACAAAGGACGACAGACGTCGTAATGTGATGGAATATTATATATCTGCAACGAAATTATTGGTATGTGTGTAATGAAATGACAAAATGGGTGCACTGTGTGAATGCGAAATATATATATACACATGAAGTATTGCGTGTGGTAGGAAGGCTTCAGTATTTATCGACGTGTGAAGGTCATGCACTGTTATGTTTTGTGATAACAGACTTACATCTTAGTAGTGGTTTTAATGATATGGGCGAAATATTTTTAGAAAGCTTGACTTATCCTGTTTTCTTAATACATATTGTTTTTTCATGGGGGCTCTATAGAGCCCGTAGGTTTAGGTTACCATTGAATTGATATATATTATAGGGTAATTGATGGATGACATAGGATTAGGTATTTGTGTTTTCACTGGTTGTGTTGTAAAGTGTTTGTAACATATGTATATATTTATACCTTCCTCGAGAAGGTGATATGTTTGGGTGTTTAGTAGATATACGTTGTACATGAATCATGTAGAATTGAATTTTATATTATCTCAATACATTGAGTGATACTGAACGTATCATGTTGTTCAATATGGAATAATGAAAGTATTTCATACAATATACAGTTACATATAAAGATTGTTACGTGTCAGGTGGCTTGACACGCAAGAAGGGGGGGGGGTAGTGTTTTCAGAATGTAAGGTGTACATTCCGTGGCAGGATGTACAATCAGGAATTAGATGTACTTGCCAAGGAGTCTTTAGGTTAGATTTAGTGTTCCAGACATAATGTCATTACTTCAAGGATTGGAGTGGTCATTGTTTACTGTACAGATTTGTCTTTCAGATGTAATATGTTAATTGGAAAGTACATGTACTATGCAGAATTTTTCATCACTGTTTTCACTATGTAATTTGTCGTTTATTTTTATGTACTATGTATGTCTTTTCAATAAAATATAAAAAAAAAAACTTGTTTACACCTAGCTGTAATCACCTACTTGTTCACACCTAGTTGTACTCACCTACTTGTTCCCACCTAGTTGTAATCAAGTTGTTCTCACTTAGTTGTAATCACCTAGTTATATTCACCTAGTTGTCGTGGTAGCGCATTGACCTCACACATTGAGGCTAGAGGTTCGATCCCCGGTACGGGTAGAAACATTGGGGGAGTGTTTCCTTATGACACCTGATTTCCCTGTTCATCTAGCAGTAAATAGGTACCAGGGTGTTAGCCGACTGGTGTGGGTCGCATCCTGGGGACAAAATTAACCTAATTGACTCGAAATGCTCTGCATAACAAAGGGCTTTCTATATACTAATATATCATTGATGTCATCTATGGACTGTACAAGTTGCATCATGTAATTGTAGAAATAACGATTATTATTATTATTATTATTATTATTATTATTATTATTATTATTATTATTATTATTATTATTATTAAATAATTTAGATCTCAATCAAACTTAATGCGGAACAGACTTAGGTGTTCTGGCTAGCAGAAATTTAAAGTCGAGAAAACAGTATATTAATAACATCTGGGTATCTTTATTGCAGAAACGTTTCGCCTGCTCAACAGGCTTCTTCAGTTGAATCAAGTGGATATAATGCTGGAAGCAGTAGTAGTTCTGACGCGATCAATCCATCATACCTGGTGGGAGGTGGTCAGTCCCTCAAGCCTAAGGCACAGGTGTGAGGGAAGACTTTATACAGTAATTATTATTATTATTATTATTATTATTATTATTATTATTATTATTATTATTATTATTATTATTATTATTAGAGTAGCAGTGAGATGAAGCAGCTGGAGTTGACGTCATAGGTGAGCATGGCCCACGAGTGGAAGCATAACATACTTACTAATTAGTTGTTTGGCAAAGGAGTTACAAAAGACTTCTTGACTTCATATCAAGAGGCATATATAAAAGAAGTCTTAAGAGTATACGCAAATTTTATAGCTTTGGTAAGACCTCATGTAGAACCTGCTGCTCAGTTCTGGTCTTCATTTCATAGAATAAACGTAAATTCTCTGGAAAGTAGAAAAGAATGGCGAAGTTTATTCTCTGTATCAATTTTTTTTCTACGAGAATAGGCTGAAGGTACTGATTGAGTTTGCACCTCTGGAAAGGTAGAATTAGGAGGGCTGGTCATGGACCGGGCCGCGGGGGCGTTGATCCCCTGAATAACCTCCAGGTAACCTCCAGGTAAGTGCCCAAATAGAAAGCCTGAATAAAGGTGATATAAACAGCGTCTTGAAAATATCTAAATAAGACTGAGAAATTTTCTTTTATAATTTTCTTAAGTTCAGCATCTGTAAATATGAACAATATAGTAACTGTGTATTAAAATGTGATGCTGATTTGATCCTTCAAGAAATTTTGTGTGACGGAGGGTGTGCAGTGTCCGCGGGGTGAGACAGACAGGGAGGGGATGCCATAGTGAAACTGAATGTGTGAAACACTGGTCTATTAGTTGTGTAGCGTAATCAGGCGTCATCGAAGTCCAGTTGGTGTATATAGGCCTCAGTCGTTAATTTAGAAATTGCTGATACGTTCCTGCTGAAGAATTGGGATAAATAGTGTGGAAAACCCTTACAATTCGGCAACAAAGACAGAAAAATAGAGAACTCCGATTCTTCCCAGAAGCACACCTTAGCTAAGTGACACTTCCCATAAGGTACAGTAGTTTTGCATTGGCCATCGTAAATTCTAGCTGTTAGGGTAGCATTAGGGTATGTTCCACCTATTAGACTGTAAGCCAATAATGTTAAGTTGGCCCATAATGCCTTGGCATAATAGAGGCTCTCTTTGCACTGCAACCCACTATTGTAAATACAAAATATCAATGTACTGTTTACAAAGACATAAAATAAATAAATAAATAAATAAATAAATAAATTGTCTTCCTGTGACAAATGGTAAGTTAATGTGTATAAAATTTATTGCTCTAATGATATGGTTAGGAGAAAAACCTTCCCCTAGTCTCTGTAAAAATATTGCCATTAACTATTTCTAACAATCAGATCCTAAAATCATATACAGTCCACATTATTTTATAATTTACCATTAACGATGATAAATTTCAATTACTCAGATATGGTAAACACGAGGAAATTAAATCTTCAACAGAGTACAAAACAAATTCTGGCCACTAAATAGAGCGAAACACCAACATCAAAGACCTGGGAGTGATCATGTCGGAGGATCTCACCTTCAAGGACCATAACATTGTATCAATCGCATCTGCTAGAAAAATGACAGGATGGATAATGAGAACCTTCAAAACTAGGGATGCCAAGCCCATGATGACACTCTTCAGGTCACTTGTTCTATCTAGGCTGGAATATTGCTGCACACTAATAGCACCTTTCAAGGCAGGTGAAATTGCTGACCTAGAAAATGTACAGAGAACCTTCACGGCGCGCATAATGGAGATAAAACACCTCAATTACTGGGAGCGCTTGAGGTTCCTAAAACTGTATTCCCTGGAACGCAGGCGGGAGAGATACATGATTATATACACCTGGAAAATCCTAGAGGGACAGTACCGAACTTGCACACGAAAATCACTCACTACGAAAGCAAAAGACTTGGCAGACGATGCAACATCCCCCCAATGAAAAGCAAGGGTGTCACTAGCACGTTAAGAGACCATACAATAAGTGTCAGGGGCCCGAGACTGTTCAACTGCCTCCCAGCATACATAAGGGGGATTACCAACAGACCCCTGGCAGTCTTCAAGCTGGCACTGGACAAGCACCTCAAGTCGGTTCCTGACCAGCCGGGCTGTGGCTCGTACGTTGGTTTGCGTGCAGCCAGCAGCAACAGCCTGGTTGATCAGGCTCTGATCCACCAGGAGGCCTGGTCACAGACCGGGCCGCGGGGGCGTTGACCCCTGGAACTCTCTCCAGGTAAACTCCAGGTATTGGTATTAATGTTTAATATTGTAATTATTAATTTAAATATCAGGTCTAGCTTTTTATGAGAGTGGTGATGTAGTGGGCATCGAGAGAGTGACAGTTCTGCGACCTACTGTGACTAAGTCCCACTCACCTCGCCCAAATTACTTGCATGTAACAATTCTGGTAACACCCTGTATACCTCATGCAGGTAATTTCTCACAAAGACAGTGGATTCGAGTTGGACACATTTAGATTTAGAAAGTATGCAAGTAGCATAACTGAAACAAAAAATTTTATTTTAATCGTTAGGAAATAGGACAAGAGCCTTCTGACACGGGTAACTTTATATACATGAGTGGGTGATAGACCTGTTTTTTTTTTTTTTCATCCTCGGCTCATATCTAAAGAGCCCAGGTTCGACCCTGGGACAAGTGGAAACTTGGGCATGTTATGTTAAACCTGTTCACCCTACTCACCTAGTAGTAATTAGGTACTTTATTATCTAAATAAATTCAGACTTTAGGGACTGTACCACCTCTTACTGAGGATGACAGACTGATCACGCTAAAACTATTTATACTGTCTACAGCGTTACATTCGCCTGTATTCCACTGAAGAAACCCTTTATGCAGGCGAAATGTTTCTGCAATAAAGATACGTAAGTGTTAAACAGGTTTATTTCATGGTAACCCTCGTTTCAGCTTTATTCAACTCACATTCACATTTTAGGTGAGTACCTGGTGATACTGATTTATTATTATTATTATTAAATATTAGCCGGTATTCTCCCGGCCCGGGCCTTTTCCAAGTGGTGGCCCGGCCTTGGCTCCCTCTTTAGGGAGTGTCTGAGACCTAAGTCTCCCATGGGAGGAGGCACAAGTACCTCCTCATCTTTGGGACCAACTGTCCCCAGGCCTAGCCACAAGCTAGGCCTCTCTGGTCTGCCATCCCCGCCCCAAGGGGGCTAATGGGAATGACAGTCTTATGAGCTAAAGGCTCGGGCTCAGGCACCTACCCTACCCTAGAAGGGTTAGGCATGGTGTCGATGTGGTGATACTGAAGGCTCGTCCCAGAGAGGCGTTAGTAAGGATAGATGCATTTAGCACCTCCCTTTAATTATATTACTATAATGTTATTATAGTCTAACAAATTGATTCACACAGGTACACGTAAGTACAATTATCATACCTAGTTTAAATTACCTACGATAACCCAAAAAATGTCATAGTGACTTGTTATTGGGGTCCTTGAGAGGTGTCTTGACACCCTTGAAGCGCTCTCGATCCAAAGACTTGGAGTTACCCCTCCCTTTCTCTGGATCGAATCTGATTGCCTACCATTCTCCCCCCCCCCCAAGGCGCTGTATGACCCATACAGGTTTAGGTCTCCCCACGAGATAAATAAATAAGTGTAGGTTCGTTGTCGCTGGCAGCAGTGTCAACACGACGCGGGAAGTAGACGAAACTTAGTAAGAAAACACCTTTATTTCTCTCTAAAATAAAACAAATGAAGGACACACGGGTTTATTGAGTGTCTGAAATTAGTCTATTAATGTGTGTGCGTCGAGGAATGTTGTTATATATTCCCGATGACGGTTTTAATTACCAAAAAAATATGTAATCCTGGTTAGTTTAGAGTCATTTTAAAGATATTTTATTGGGTCATATATCATGATGCTGATCCTTGTGGGTTTAGCGCTTAGATTTGAATGTAGTAATAATAATTATCGTGATGGCGTGTTTAAACTGGAATATAATATGATGTTATATTGTCGATGATACTGAACTGAATATACAAAGTTAAGGTCAAATTTTGACACATTCAAGGCTAAGAGACTGCAAAATTTGGAAGGAATAGTTACAATATAATTTGCAGCTTGCACTGACCCTTCAGAGGTGGCACCTTGATGCTGGTCAAGGGCTTTTGATGAGAGGAAACGGAGTTGCCCCTCACCATCCTCAGATTGAACTTGGTTACCTCTCATTCTCCAGGCACTGTATGGCACATAAGGGTTTAGTGCTTCCTCTTAAATATAATAATATTGTAATGACTTTAACCATCATGCAAATGATCCAATTAACATAATGCTAAATGAATCATCAGTCACAAAACTCACAGGGAAAATTCCTAGGTATCCACCTTGACAGTAGCCTTAAGTTCCAGACACACATACAACAAATCACCAAGAAAATCTCCAAGACTGTAGGCATACTATCAGAGGTACTACGTTCCACAATCAGCTCTCCTGGCACTGTACCATTCACTCATATACCCTAATCTTACATATGGAATTTGTGCATGGGGACCAACAACATCCAATCACCTAAAATTCCTAATAACCCAGCAAAAGGCAGCAGTAAGAATGATAACAAATTCCCACTCCTGCCAGCATACTCCACCAATTTTCAAAAGTCTGAATCTGCTCACCATTAAGAACATCCATACTTATTCATGTGCCTACTACATACACAGAACAATTCACACAAATATAAACCCTCCACTCAAACTTCTCACCAACCTAAACAGGACACATGACCACAACACAAGACACAGATCTCTTTTTGATATACCTCGTGTCCATATCACACTGTGTAAAAACTCTATGCACGTAAAGGGCTCCAAAATATGGAATTCATTACCAGAAGATATTAAAGTAACCCAGTCTGAAAAGCAATTTAAGACTCTTCTCAAAAGCAACTTACTCACCCTAGACTAAATGCTAAATACTCAGTACACACTTACTCACCTATGTGCTCCCACATCATAACTGAAACAATCACTTTGAACCTTTTATCCATTGTTGACAGGAATATAATTGAATCAGTGTTTTCAAAAAAAGCATTTTCGAATGTAAATATATCTTTGTATTATACAAATTTTGATTCATTTATAATTAATATTCTACTGTACAACTATGAAATAATTACTATCCTACTGTATAACTATGATATACTCCTTAGTATTAAGTAGACTGTAAGCCAATAATGTTAAGTTGGCCCATAATGCCTAGGCATAATAGAGGCTCTTTGCATTGCAACCCACTATTGTAAATACAAAATCTCAGTGTACTGTTTGCAAAGACATAAAATAATTAAATAAATAAATAAAATAAATAAATGCTGCAAATTGTTATAAACTGTACTCGCAGAGTACAGTTTATAACAATTGATAACAATTTATAACAATTGGTAATGATAATTTATAATAAATTAATTCACAATAATAAGTTTATTTAGGTATAGGTAAACATAAGTACAATTATCATACATAGTGTAAATTATCTAGGATGACCCAAAATAGAAAAAGTGACTTATTTCCATTGGGGTCCTTTTGATGAGGAGCTCTTGATCTAAGGAACTGAAACTGTTTTTTTCCACTTCCTTACAAAATACAAATAAATTCTTTCCTTCTACAGCATACAGGTAATGTAGTATTAAAATCTTCTCTCTCATAAGCACAAAAGAAAGCCATTAGCATGTGGTGCATTTCAGGTCTTGAATTGTTTACAGTTGCCTTTCATATCCCAAGCTGTGTGACTTAGATGCATTTAGCACGTCCCTTTAATTATAATACTGTATTGTTTTTATAGTCTAACAATTTTATGTATTTAGAGGCAGGAATAAGCTAAATTGTTTATGATAATTGTTTATTTTACGTTAAGTCTACATGCCCTCAAGATCAATTAATCTTTTTGTATGCTATATACTCTGAGCTTAAATGAAAGTTTATTTGTTGAAGAAATGTGGAGAATGTCTTGTATAGTCCCTTCAGGGAGGGTGTTAAGAGATAAGATTTTGTTCAGATGCTAATATGGGGCTTTTCTGTCAAGGAATCGGAACTATCTTTCCCCTCCTTGGATCAAACCTGATAATCTTTGACTTTCTTGGGTTATCCTAGGCAATTTACACTGTATATGATAATTGTACTTCATGTGTACCTGTGCCTAAATAAACTTACTCCCACTCCACAAGTGCTCTGTGACCCTTAACCCTTAAACTGTCCAAGCAGATCTACGTTCATATGCGTAGTGCTCCAAAAGTAGATCTACGTTTTTTTACATATTTTCAAATATAACAAAAAAAAAAGTAGATCAAAGTTTTCTTACACGTTTTCAAATGTAAAAAAAAATAAAGATCTACTTTTTTACATACTTTCAAATGTTGAAAAAATGTAGATCTACGTTTGGACAGTTTAAGGGTTAAGTAACTCTATTTAGGTACAGGTATACTTAAGTACAGTTGTTGTACCTAGTGTAAATTACCTAGGATAACCCCCAAAAAATTAGACTAAGTGACTTGTTTTCATTGCGGGTCCTAATACCCTAATGGTTTTAGTGCTTCCCTGTGAATATTATGTAATGCCATGTTTCTTGATATATTAAAAATAGTCAAATTAAGTCTCAATGGGAAATTACTCAATCTTCAGATTTAATAATAATACCACAGCATATTTTAAATAATGTTCCTGTAAATAATATGCTGCTTGGAAAACACTGAATAATATACTTTCCCACAGTACATAGTCTACTGGTCTTGTACAAAAAACAAAACAAAACTTTATTTCTTTGCTAAGGTTACAATGTGTGTTTACATTTTATAATTTGATTGGAACAAAGAAATCCACTATCATGCCGAGGCATTTCGGGCAGTGGCAATTACGTATTGCAGCTATGTATTTTAAATTGCTTGTCGTGGTAATTTTCCTTTTTGTTATGCTGCGGTTACGGTTCCTTCAATTTTCTTTAAGTAAAAAAAATAATGTTATTTGGGCTTTGTCGCGTTATTCTAGGGATGTCATAATTTATTACCAATGTACAGTGTATGATAATTGTGTGATGAATGCAAACCTTGTAAAAAATTAAAATAATTTTTAAAAATATTTGTTTTATTTGAAAAAATAAATAAATAAAAGTAATATAATTTCTGTGAAAGGTCCATAATGTGATTTGCATTTCGGGCAGACTTAAAATAGGTCTAAAATTCCTTAATACAAAAATAGTAAATAGTTGTGGAGTTGTTTTAGTTTATGAGTTTAGTAAAAGTATTGGAAAATTATTACAGGATACTGTACAGGTACACAAAATCCGTCAGTATGAGGATTGTGCTCTCGTCCAGGGAGGTTCCTTGATGCTGGTGAGAGGTTCGATCCTAGGTGTTGGGCCTAATTTTCACTACCTTGGATTGAGCCTGATTGCCTCCCAGTCTCCCAGGTGCTGTATGATCTCTGAGGGTTTAGTACTTCCCCAATTAATGTAATAACAATAATAATAATAATAGTAATAATAATAGTAGTCTGATGGTGCTTCATCCACTTGTTCATAATTCTCCAAACATTTCCTCTGTAGAAAAAGTTCAACAATGTGGCTTATTTTCATTGTGGTCTTCAGGTTCTTATCCAGGATATTTTGTGTTGTTAGTAAATTTCTATAGCCCAAATTCCTTGCTTTGTACCCACACATCTATGCATTGTTGGGTAAGCCACATGTGCATAGCATTTTCAAAATGCTTATATTTAGCAGATTTCACATTTTAGCATCATTTCAAAAATCTCCTCTCTCTACTAGTGAAACACAGTACAGTTGGCCTCCAATTAATGGATATAGTGACAAGAAATGATTTGATAAGTAAGACACATGTGCAGCATTTAGGTATCTTTATTGTTGAAACATTTTGTCTCTGCAGGAAACTCCTTCAGTCAAACAGGCTAAGGGACTGACCACCACCTCCTCCTCCTCCTCCTCCTCCTCCTCCTCCTCCTCCTCCTCCTGTCAACACTGAGGAACTGATCACCTCAAATTACTTTTCTACTTTTACTGTGTTCAGTATTAAATTCACCTGTATTTGACTGAAGAAACCTGCTGGGCAGGCAATTTTTATTGACTGTTACGCTTGTCTTATTCATCAACTTGTCTGTATTGTATACCATTTATAATATGATAGAGATAGTTCGTATATCAAAAATTTTGTTAAGCAAATCTCTTTTTCCCATAGACACCCATGTTATAATTGGAGAAGCAGACTGGGTTAATAATGTTTCATATCAGATTTCAATAAAATTTTTCTTATGATGAAATTACACCATGCATGATTCTTCATGCTGCACCAATATGTACAGTGAATGCTTGATTTAACAGATTTCAGACATGCAGGACAAGATTTGCTGGGTCACTGACCATTGCAGTTGCCATTACTGGTCATCTGCTCTCCCCTATTAGTATATTAAATTGAAGGGTTGACTATTTCAATTTTTTTATGTTATTTTGATGGAATTCATAGTAATAACTAAGCTAACATCCATTCATTTTATTTTCTACAGTTGTGTTGAGAATTTGCCCAAAAGCAGGGACAACCAACACTGAGTCATGGCCTAAAACTGTGATAGACTGGAGGGAATCATGTTACTTGAGATCATTTGCTGAGCATTACCAGCTGTGAGTTCCATTGCTACCTAAAACGTAATTTCTCTGTGATTTAGAAAAATATTGGCTGTTTTTGACTTACTCGCATAGTAGTTTCTAAAAGACCCTTATTGTAATATGTAAACAAACAAATTTTATTTTCAAAATGTACATAATTGTTGTAAAATCAGATAAAATTGATTTCATTCATTTTGGAAAGTCCCTACTCATGCAGAGCATTTTAGGCGGACAAGGATTTTAACCCTTTGACTGTCGCGGCCGTATATATACGTCTTACGAGGTACCGTGTTTGACGTATATATACTCATAAATTCTAGCGGCTTCAAATCAAGCAGGAGAAAGTTGGTAGGCCCACATGTGAGAGAATGGGTCTGTGTGGTCAGTGTGCACCATATAAAAAAAATCCTGGAGCACGCAGTGCATAATGGGGAAAAAAAAACTACGACCGTTTTTTTTTTAATTAAAATGCCGACTTTGTGGTCTATTTTCGTATATTATTTATGGTTGTATTCTTGTTTTCTTGGTCTCCTTTGATAGAATGGAAAACATATTATAGAAAAAGAGATGATTTTGACAGATTTTACTATAAAAAGAACCTGGAAATGGAGCTCAAAGTAGGGGAAATGTTTGATTTTTGCCGATGTTCAAAAACAAACAAATGACATCATTGTCCAATAAATGTCCAACTAGCCATTCTAATATGCAGTCATGAATGGGATGATGTTATTTATACAATTACAGTATTGGAGTAGTCTGCATAATAGTAAATCTTCTATTTTTTGTTTGAATAAAAATTCAAAATAGAAAGCAAGAGTAATATCAGAGGGGCCTGGAGACATGACTGATAAACAAAGAAAATGTTATTTTAGAGCCAGGAATGTCTGCATTGTTCATTCTGGACCTTATTTTGAAATTGTCATATTTTTTAATTATCGTGAAATTGGCCAAATTGCAAATTTCTGACCATGTTATTGGGTAGTTGAAATTGGTAAATGGGGAGTTTCTTGTACTCAATCGATAGAAAAAATAGAGTTCTAAAGAAATAGCTATGAGTTTGGTCGACTGGAAGAATGGAATTAGCTGAAAATAGGGCTCAAAGTGGGCGAAATCGCCGATTTGTAAATATCGCCAAGGTCGCTAACTTCGCGAGAGCGTAATTCCGTCAGTTTTCCATCAAATTTCGTTTTTTTTGGTGTCATTACAATCGGGAAAAGATTCTCTTATCATTTCATAAGAAAAAATAATTTTTTTGGGGGGGGGAAATTTTGCGACACCAGGAGACACCTCAGGATTGGGGGTTGCGACATGCAAGGGGTTAAATTTTGCGACACCAGGAGAGAGACCTCAGGATTGGGGGTTGCGACAGTCAAAGGGTTAAACTACTTAACACTGTATGGTTGAAGTTAGATTATTTACAAGCAAAGTTTAATATAATTAAGTTACATGAAAATAAGCTTATAAAATCTAATGACTTTATTGAATAATAAAACTATTTTAATAAAAACAAAAGTTAACATAAAGAGTTACAATAGTAATAGAAAACTGTTTATATTGGCAATTTTTTGCCAATATTTTGCTTTTCCTGACAGACACCTGAATCAAACTGATGGCAAGACAAGCACCCTGGACAGTAGACAATATAAACAACAGAGAAGGCAGTAATTTGTCAGATACAGATGAGATGGAAGATGAGGAAATTGATTCAGATGTTACAGACATGTCTACAGAGATGAATAATGAGCAAGAGGGTAAGATAATTTCAGTTATTTTCTTTGAGTGTATTGGTGTGGCTCTCTTATGTTTAACTTTGAAAATTAAATAATGATACATTACTAATTTTCATCTGTGGGATGTACTCTATGTAGTAATTGAGTTCTGTATCAGTAGAGTTTATAAATGACTTTATTTAAGAAGCTTAAATGGGACATTTGCCTACCTAACATCAGGTCTATAAATATATTCTGAGTCACATTTTATTTTCCATGATCACATTGCATTCCTTTCTTGGTCAAAAATCAAAAGACTTATAATAGTAATACTCGGGTTTTTTGAGAAATCAGACAGAACACTACTCTGAACATAGGTTTTAAACCTAAGAAATCAGTCAGTCCATGTACTGTATAACTGTCAGAATATGTTTTCTCTGTAGCAGCACAAATGTATGTTTAATTGGATGATGTTTTTCAGATGGAGATTTTGATGATGACAGTGATGTGCGGCCTTATAGACTTCAAGCTGCTGAGCAGGAAGGTGTTAGTATGAGTTGTTTAGAACTGTATTGATTTCTTAAGTGTTTTTGGAGTGGGTTCCATATAAAAATTATTTGCTTGTTGGTATGTAGTTTCTATAATATTAAAAGTAAATATTTGCTGTAATAGTAATCAAAAGTGTCTTGAAAACTAGTCAGTGTATAAGGTCCAGGTGTGAGATGCACTAGTCATTCTATAATTCATTAAAAAGCATTGGTAAAAATTTGGACGTTGTACTAAGAGTGAGATGAAAAGAATGCTTTTTGCTGGTGGTTTAGTATTGACAGAGAATGAAAATCAATACCAAAAGCTAATGAGTTCTTTTCATTATGTTCAGTGAAAAAATATATATAGAAACTACAGTGGAGACTAGCAGTTAATCATAGGTAATTAGCAAAATTGAACATATGGCCTTAGACTTAATTAAGAAAAGGATGGAAAACTTTCTTTTGAACAGAATGGAACAGGTACTGTATCAAGAGTTCAGGCTGTATATAGGATGTACTTGAGGAATGTGTGTGATTCAAGTAAACAGAAACGGATAAGCAACAGATGATTGTAGTCACATATTGACGTAGAGTTTTCAGAATAAGAGCTAATGTATGGAGAAAACCGGAAAGCTTGAATAGCACCAAAAATTAGATTTTTTTTAAAATAAGAGCAATAAAATTTTAATATGAAATTGGAATAGGTTCTGAATTAGAGATCTTTATTTCCATTATTCAGAAATATTAATAATTTAGACATTCTCAGTGAGATATTTTTGAATAAGAATAAGGGGTATATGAATATACAGTATAGTACTAGCTTTTTCTTTGAAAACATGAAATTTACTGTAGATATTCAGATAGTAGTAGGTTGGTAGACAGTAGTATTCAGATAGTAGTAGTAGGCTGGTAGACAGCAGCCGCCCGGGGAGTTACTACCGTCTTGCCAAGTGAATGTAAGACTGAAGCCTGTAATTGCTTTACATGATGATAGGATTGCTGGTGTCTTTTTTCTGTCTCATAAACATGCAAGATTTCAGGTACGTCTTGCTACTTCTGCTTACACTTAGGTCACAGTACACATACATGTATACATTTATGTATACACAATCATCTGAGAGCATAGGCAATGGGGTCGAAGAGGTATGGGGTAGGTTTAAAAATGTAGTGTTAGTGTTCAGCAGAAGTTTGTGGTTACAGGAAAGTGGGTGCGGGAGGGAAGAGGAGCGATTGGTGGAATGATGATGTAAAGAGAGTAGTAAGGGAGAAAAAGTTAGCATATGAGAAGTTTTTACAAAGTAGAAGTGATGCAAGGAGGGAAGAGTATATGGAGAAAAAGAGAGAGGTTAAGAGAGTGGTGAAGCAATGTAAAAAGAGAGCAAATGAGAGAGTGGGTGAGATGTTATCAACAAATTTTGTTGAAAATAAGAAAAAGTTTTGGAGTGAGATTAACAAGTTAAGGAAGCCTAGAGAACAAATGGATTTGTCAGTTAAAAATAGGAGAGGAGAGTTATTAAATGGAGAGTTAGAGGTATTGGGAAGATGGAGGGAATATTTTGAGGAATTGTTAAATGTTGATGAAGATAGGGAAGCTGTGATTTCGTGTATAGGGCAAGGAGGAATAACATCTTGTAGGAGTGAGGAAGAGCCAGTTGTGAGTGTGGGGGAAGTTCGTGAGGCAGTAGGTAAAATGAAAGGGGGTAAGGCAGCCGGGATTGATGGGATAAAGATAGAAATGTTAAAAGCAGGTGAGGATATAGTTTTGGAGTGGTTGGTGCAATTATTTAATAAATGTATGGAAGAGGGTAAGGTACCTAGGGATTGGCAGAGAGCATGCATAGTTCCTTTGCATAAAGGCAAAGGGGACAAAAGAGAGTGCAAAAATTATAGGGGGATAAGTCTGTTGAGTATACCTGGTAAAGTGTATGGTAGAGTTATGAGGAAATGGTATGGTGATACCGACAAGATGTGGAAAAAGACGCTTATGTACAGTTCAGGACATTTATTAAAGGAAACGTTTCGCCACGAGTGGCTTCTTCAGTCCTAATACAGAGAAAACTAAGAAAACATTTATATATATAGTGGCAGGAGTCAGGTGAGGTGACGCGTGGGTAGAGGTGGTGGTAGTAGTAGTAGTAGTAGTAGTAATGGAACTAAGGAGGTGAGGCAAGAGAGGGACCTGCTGGCATCAAGTAACACCAGTTCCCAGGATGGGTAATATCCTCTTGCTGCACTAATTTCTGTCAGTAACACTATAAAGCAAAAATCCGGTAGTTACAGTATTTCAAAATTACTAAGCAAGAGGATGTTACCCATCCTGGGAACTGGTGTTACTTGATGCCAGCAGGTCCCTCTCTTGCCTCACCTCCTTAGTTCCATTACTACTACTACTACTACTACTACTACCACCTCTACCCACGCGTCACCTCACCTGACTCCTGCCACTATATATATAAATGTTTTCTTAGTTTTCTCTGTATTAGGACTGAAGAAGCCACTCGTGGCGAAACGTTTCCTTTAATAAATGTCCTGAACTGTACATGAGTGTCTTTTTCCACATGGTAGAGTTATTATTGAAAGAATTAAAAGTAAGACTGAGAATAGGATAGCAAATGAACAAGGAGGCTTTAGGAAAGGTAGGGTGTGTGTGGACCAGGTGTTTACACTGAAACATATAAGTGAACAGTATTTAGATAAGGCTAAAGAGGTCTTTGTGGCATTTATGGATTTGGAAAAGGCATATGACAGGGTGGATAGGGGGGCAATGTAGCAGATGTTGCAGGTGTATGGTGTAGGAGGTAGGTTACTGAAAGCAGTGAAGAGTTTTTACGAGGATAGTGAGGCTCAAGTTAGAGTACATAGGAAAGAGGGAAATTATTTCCCAGTAAAAGTAGGCCTTAGACAAAGATGTGTGATGTCACCGTGGTTGTTTAATATATTTATAGATGGGGTTGTAAGAGAAGTAAATGCGAGGGTCTTGACAAGAGGCGTGGAGTTAAAAGATAAAGAATCACACATAAAGTGGGAGTTGTCACAGTTGCTCTTTGCTGATGACACTGTGCTCTTGGGAGATTCTGAAGAGAAGTTGCAGAGATTGGTGGATGAATTTGGTAGGGTGTGCAAAAGAAGAAAATTAAAAGTGAATACAGGAAAGAGTAAGGTTATGAGGATAACAAAAAGATTAGGTGATGAAAGATTGGATATCAGATTGGAGGGAGAGAGTATGGAGGAGGTGAATGTATTCAGATATTTGGGAGTGGACGTGTCAGCGGATGGGTCTATGAAGGATGAGGTGAATCATAGAATTGATGAGGGGAAAAGGGTGAGTGGTGCACTTAGGAGTCTGTGGAGACAAAGAACTTTGTCCTTGGAGGCAAAGAGGGGAATGTATGAGAGTATAGTTTTACCAACACTCTTATATGGGTGTGAAGCATGGGTGATGAATGTTGCAGCGAGGAGAAGGCTGGAGGCAGTGGAGATGTCATGTCTGAGGGCAATGTGTGGTGTGAATATAATGCAGAGAATTCGTAGTTTGGAAGTTAGGAGGAGGTGCGGGATTACCAAAACTGTTGTCCAGAGGGCTGAGGAAGGGTTGTTGAGGTGGTTCGGACATGTAGAGAGAATGGAGCGAAACAGAATGACTTCAAGAGTGTATCAGTCTGTAGTGGAAGGAAGGCGGGGTAGGGGTCGGCCTAGGAAAGGTTGGAGGGAGGGGGTAAAGGAGGTTTTGTGTGCGAGGGGCTTGGACTTCCAGCGGGCGTGCGTGAGCATGTTTGATAGGAGTGAATGGAGACGAATGGTTTTTAATACTTGACGTGCTGTTGGAGTGTGAGCAAAGTAACATTTATGAAGGGGTTCAGGGAAACCGGCAGGCCGGACTTGAGTCCTGGAGATGGGAAGTACAGTGCCTGCACTCTGAAAGAGGGGTGTTAATGCTGCAGTTTAAAAACTGTAGTGTAAAGCACCCTTCTGGCAAGACAGTGATGGAGTGAATGATGGTGAAAGTTTTTCTTTTTTGGGCCACCCTGCCTTGGTGGGAATCGGCCAGTGTGATAATAAATAAAAAAATATTTCATACATCAAAATTCTGAAATGTTTGAAACTGTTAATGATGATCTTTTGGTTTTAACATGTAATGTCTCTGTGTCACTGATATTTGTGAAGATTAAAATTTCTCATAGTGCAAATATAATACTGCAGCATCAAGCTTGAACACTAGCACTCAAAGACACTGTGTTTTGCTTGTTAACTTCAAGTTCTTTCATGTATATATTCATAGGATAGGACAAGGAGCCCCATATTAGGAGAAAGAAGAACACAAGACAGTGAAAGAACACATCACCATCCAATAAGAACTGTGGAGCAACAAGGAATGAGACATCAGATAGATGTAGTGAATCTTGAAGATTCAGAGGAGGTTAGTGTTTTAAATTAATTCCTTTTTTTTCTCATGTAGGTCTTGCAGTTGAATTTGTGGCTACTGTTATTGTTTTCTTCTGATTTAGTTTCATCAGTTTCCATCACTTTAAGTGGGTGATGTGTTGTGTAAATTATAATGATATTAATATTTATGTCTCCAATTGAGAGCCTCAGTTGGAGTCATAAGAACATAAGAAAGAAGGAACACTGCAACAGGCCTACTGACCCATACGGTGTGGAGTTTTTGTCAGTGTTAAATAGTACAAAGCAAAAATTAGAGTGAAAGTTGCTGCATTTTGAGATGATCATGATGTAAATAAGATGCCTCTACATCAAACCCGTATTCTATATCGGTGGTTCCCTAACAATTTTGTCTACAACTCAAAATTTGAAATCACATTCTCCTTGCAACTGAAATGATACTTATACCTACTCAGCACCTCACTGTAGATTTATTGCACCATGATAAAAAATACATTTGAAACATTTATAAACACACTTGCTCAAATTCTTTCCATTATATTTTGGGTTGTGACCTTTGGTTTCCAAACTCCTGCTCTACATGGAGGAAATAGAGATGGAAGTGGATGCAAACATATCAATATTCATTGAATGTTACAAACATGAAGGGTATCATAATAGGCTGAGTAAAATACTAGGATTAATACCAAATTTCCTTGTGACTTTATTGCTTTCCATAAACAATAGTTTCAGATTTGTTTAGGCTGCTATCTGGATTTGTTTGAATTATTATTTTCAAATATTTACAGCTTGAAGGGCCAAATATGATTATAGAAGAGCAGCCACCTGTAATTGCATATGAGCCACAAGTGTTGGAGCTACATGAGACTCCACCAAACAATGCACCACCACCTCCTTCACTAGATCCCTTGCCAGAACAACAGCTCCCAGTTTCCCCAGTACCTCAAGTTGAGCACTCTCGGACTACCCATACAGCAGAGGTGGGACATCCACTGGATCCTCCCATAATCAGAGAATCAAACACTGAAGCAGGTCCATCTTGTGGTGTCACTCCAAAGAAAGTTAATCCAGGTATTGTACTGCTACTAAGACACTAATTTACACCTCTTAGCATGGCATATTTTAGTTTTCCTATACACTAATTGCATTTCTTCAAATATTTCTTAGGAAATATTGACACCAGTGAAAATTTTGTATGCACATTTTAGTAATTTTTTCTTCCATACACTAGCCATCTCCCACTAAGGCAGGGTGACCTAAAAAGAAAAGTGCAAGTTTTTCTTTTTACATGTAGTAATTTATAAAGGAGAAAGAGTTACTAGCCCCTTCATCCTGGTATTTTAGCAGCCTTTCATGACATGCATGGCTTATGGAGGAAAGATTCTTATCTACTTCCTCAAGGAGTCATTTTAGTAATATCTTCTTAGTACATTGATCACCAGGTGAAGGCCTAAAACCTTTTAAATTTTTCTGTGAATATTGCTACTCTACAAGGAGATGCATTGATGCTGGTGAAGAGTTCTTGTTCCATGGAGCTGGAACTACCCTTCTTTTCTGTAGATAAAACATGATTACCTCTCATTGCGAAAGTGCTGTATTACACCTATGAGTTTTATCACTTTTTCACCTTTAGTGGTAGTAATACATAGACACTGTGCATGTCCTCTCACTAGCTGTTCCCTTCCTTTTTAACCCTTAAACCATGTCTAACATACTAGTATGTAGGTGAGGACTTATGTCCAGTATACTAGTACACACAACTATTTTGTGGCTTTAAATACCCCACTTGCCAATATTTATTTTTACCTCAGCACAGCTGTTTTAATCTCCTACAGCCTTCTCATACCTTTGGAAAAAATCTACGACTAGGAGAGTGCACACAATGCATCACAGGTAATGCTGCTGGACTAGCATAAGCAAACAATGAAACCAGGACCTGTTCCACTACCAGTTTCCCACTAGCAAACTGGGTGTGGAACTAACAGCAAGATGTCTTATTCATTCCTGATTTATTATAATTACATAATACAGTGGACCCTCAACCAGCGATATTAATCCGTTCCTGAGAGCTCATCGTTAGTCAGAATTATCGTTAGTCAAGTTAATTTTCCCCATAAGAAATAATGGAAATCAAATTAATCCGTACAAGACACCCAAAAGTATTGAAAAAAAAAATTTTTACCACATGAAATATTAATTTTAATACACACAAACTGAAGATTACATGCACAATTACATGACACTTACCTTTATTGAAGATCTGGTGATGATTGATGGGATGGGAGGAGGGGAGAGGTGTTAGTGTTTAGAAGGGGAATCCCCTTCCATTAGCACTTGAGGCAGCAAGTCTTTTTCTGGGGTTACTTCCCTTGTTCTTTTAATGCCACTAGGACCAGCTTCAGAGTCACTGGACTTCTGTCGCACAACATATCTGTCCATAGAGGCCTGTACCTCTCGTTCCTTTTTGACTTTCCTAAAGTGGTTCACAACATTGTCAGTGTAATAGTCACCAGCACGGCTTGCAGTAGCTGTGTCAGGGTGATTTTCATCAAAAAAGGTTTGCACTTCAAGCCACTTTGCATACATTTCCTTTATCTTAGAAGTAGGCAACTTCTTCAATATCTCTGTCCCCTCTTCCAAAGCAGTTTCCTCAGGTCTGCCCTCTTGCTGTTCAAGATGATCTAGCAGCTCATCAGTGGTTAGTTCTTCACTGTCCTCCACCACCAACTCTTCCACATCCTCCCCACTAACCTCCAACCCCAAGGACTTCCCCAATGCCACAATGGATTCCTCAACTGGCATAGGATTCTCAGGGTTAGCCTCAAACCCTTCAAAATCCCTTTTGTCTACACATTCTGGCCACAGTTTTTTCCAAGCAGAGTTCAATGTCCCCTTAGTCACTTCCTCCCAAGCCTTACCTATAATGTTTACACAATTGAGGATGGTAAAATGATCTTTCCAAAACTCTCTTAGAGTCAGTTGAGTTTCTGAGGTCACTACAAAGCACCTTTCAAACATAGCTTTTGTGTACAGTTTCTTGAAGTTGGAAATAACCTGCTGGTCCATGGGCTGCAGGAGAGGAGTGGTATTAGGAGGCAAAAACTTCACCTTAATGAAGCTCATGTCCCTAGAAAGTCGCTCTGCCAAGTCTGAAGGATGACCAGGAGCATTGTCTAATACCAGGAGGCACTTAAGGTCTAATTTCTTTTCAATAAGTTAATTTTTCACATTGGGGGCAAATGCATGATGTAACCAGTCATAGAAAAAGTCCCTAGTGACCCATGCCTTACTGTTTGCCCTCCACAGCACACACAAATTAGCCTTGAGGACATTGTTTTTCCTGAACACTCTGGGAGTTTCAGAGTGATACACCAATAAAGGCTTCACTTTTTTGCAATCACCACTAGCATTGGCACACATCAACAGAGTAAGCCTGTCTTTCATAGGCTTATGTCCTGGGAGTGCCTTTTCCTCCTGAGTAATGTACATCCTGCTTGGCATTTTCTTCCAAAACCGGCCTGTTTCGTCACAATTAAACACTTGTTCAGGTTTCAGTCCTTCACTGTCTATGTACTCCTTGAAGTCCTACACATATTTTTCAGCCGATTTGTGGTCCGAACTGGCAGCCTCACCATGCCTTATCACACTATGTATGCCACTATGCTTCTTAAATCTCTCAAACCAACCTTTGCTGGCCTTAAATTCACTCACATCACTAGTTGCTGGCATTTTTCTAATTAAATCGCCATGCAACTTCCTAGCCTTTTCACATATGATCGCTTGAGAGATGCTGTCTCCTGCTATCTGTTTCTCGTTTATCCACACCAATAAAAGTCTCTCAACATCTTCTATCACTTGCGATCTCAGTTTCGAAAACATAGTTGCACCTTTGGCAGGAACAGCTTCCTTGATTGCCGTTTTCTTGCCCACAATAGTAGCGATGGTTGATTGGGGTTTATTATACAACCTGACCATCTCAGAGATACGCACTCCACTTTCATACTTATCAATGATCTCTTTCTTCATCCCCATAATAATTCTCACCCTTTTTGCTGTAGGGTTGGCACTAGAAGCTTTCTTGGGGCCCGTGGTGACTTATTTTGCAGGTGCAATCACTACAAAGGCTGTGATAATATGAAATGTTCCAGTTGTATGTTTGGAAGCAACCATGGTGGCTGGCTGGCTTGTAAACACTGGCACCCAAGGGACAAGTGAGGCGCGCTCAGGCCAAAGTGGACGCGTATGGTACGGAACGAATAGTGCTGGTTGGGTTTTTAAGCGCTAGTCGAGGCAAAATTTTTGCGTTAAAATGTATTGCTAGTCAGATTTATCGTTAATCGATGCCATCGTTGGTCGAGGGTCCACTGTACTAACAGTGGAACTCGGCCAAACAATACAATACAGTCATACAGTATGACTTATTTCCATGTTTCAATCAGTATTACACCTTGAAACCACTGTAATATACAAGATTTCCTTGGAAATATATGTTTTACAGTAGTCTTGATACTACTGAAGGGCAAGGGCAACTCCAAATAATTGGACCTATCCTCCCTTGGATTGAACCTGATTGCCTCCTAGCATCATACGAGGTCCTCCTTTCCCAGTAATGCCTAATAGAGGAAGCTGATATTTTCATTAGGACTCTTCATTATGGAAAATAACTCAAAATCATGAAAAATAACTCAAAATTACAAAAAATAACCGAGTTATCAGAAATAAAGAAAAATGACTAATAATTACGAGAAATAACTAAAAATTAAGAAAAAACATAAATTACGAAAATAACTAAACGTTACCAAAAAAATTACTCCATTTTAACTATTTTTGATGCGCTTAAGAATTTGCCCTTAAAAACATAAAAAGAGACCGTTTTAGCATGATACAAGGCTGTTTTATCTCGTCTTATTCTTCCCTCTATGACACGCCTTTTATGGCACATTTAACTTGCGGTATAAACCTTGATAATAAATACCGACAAGTTGGTTTAGAAAGTCATGTAAGCAGACACTATGACATTTATTAGACAACGTTTCAGTCCTGGAACCTTGATCACTTCTAACATACAGAGGTAGAAAGACATTATATATAGGCGGAGAGTGAGGTGTGAGTGGCGCATGGTGACTTGAAGAATGCCATGATGGGATGAGGAGGGGTAGACGATGAGATCATTTGACTCCTCTCATAACCTTCCATGAAAGCTGTATATACTGGATTTTTTCATGTTTGTGGAGAGCAGTTGATCCAACATCCCTAGGTGCTATATGACCCCTTGGGGTTTAGTGCTCCCCACTGAATATAATAATAATAATACAATACAGTAATATTTAAAAACAAGACAGTGGTATAATTCTGAGTATACTGTGGAGGGGTTCTTGAGGTGGTTTGAGCATGTATAGAAAATGGAGAGGGAGATGTTGATAAAAAGAGTGTATAAATCTGAGGTGGAAGATAAGAGGGGTAGGGGTTGTCCAGGAATGGTTGGAGGGAGGAGGTAAAGAAAGCTTTGAGTCTTAGGAGCTTGAGTATCCAGCAGACTTGTGAGAACTTGTTAGATAGGAGTAAATTGGGACAAGTGGTTTTTAATATACATGCTGTTGGAGTGTTAGCAAGGTAATTTTCATAAAGTGATTCAGGGAAACCAGTTAGTCAGACTTCAGTACTTGAGATGGTGGGAAGGGCAGTGCTAGCACTCTTAAGGAGGGGTGGGGATGTTGCAGTCGGAGGGTAATCTGATTATAATGTTAACACACTTCTGGAAAGACAGCAGTTGAATGAATGTTGGTAAATGCGTATTCTTCTTTTTCGGGTCATCCTGCCTCATTAGGAGACAACTGTTTGGTTAAAAAAAAAAAAATGTCCCAGTAACTAATCTGTTCATTTCATTTATTTACAGTACATTACCTCCCTCACAGCTAGAGGGGATGTTTTTGTATTGTATTTAAAAATGTTCAGTGCCTTAGTTATTTTTTTGGAAGAAAAAGGGAAAGAAATTTTGACAATAAGATTAAGTCCTGCACTTGTTTCTCAGTTGCATGGTGATCAAAATTTGTCTAGTTGTATAGCACTTTTATTTTCATCATTTGTTTTTTTCTTTTGCAGTCCCTGAACAACTACCAGATTCACCAGATTCAGAAGATGAAGGTCAGATTTGTTCAATATGTTTTGAACCATGGAGCAACTCTGGAGATCACCGTTTATCATCTCTTAAGTGTGGACACTTGTTTGGATATGCATGTATTATACGATGGCTGAAGGGCCAAAAAGGCAAGTGCCCTCAGTGCAATGCAAAGGCCACAAAGAAAGATATTAGAGTACTGTATGCTAAGTCTCTCAAAGTGCTAGACACATCAGAAAGAGACAGGATATTGAAAGACTTGGAAAAAGAGAAGGAGGCAAAGAGGAAGTTGGAACTTGAACATGCCCAGACCAAACTTAAATATGAGCTTAAGGCACAACTAGTGGTAAAGCTTCAGGAAGAGCTAAGAGTGCTTAAGAAAGCCACAGCAGGTACTAGTGGTTCACATGGAATTAATTTGTCTCAGAGTGCTGCAAGTAGTGCCCAACGAAATGTAAAGATGATAATGTATGCTGGTATTGATATAAATAAGGATGGTGGGTGTAGAGTAATGGCTTATAATGAGTGGCTGAATATGCTTGTGGTATCTATGCCAAGCCAGGTAGCAATGTTTCCTGGATATGGTGTAAAGAAAGTAAATATGTTAGACTTAAAGGCTGAGAGGTATGTGCCAATTCATCAGAAACAAATCAGAGATTTGGCTTTTAATCCAGCCAAAAATGACTTGCTTCTTTCTGTTGCAATGGATAAGATGGTGAAACTAACAAATATTTGCAGTAATGCACCTGTAGGATCATTTACAGCAGAGGCCCCATTATGGAGTTGTTGCTGGAATGCTGATGAAGCTAATAAATTTTTTGTTGGTACAGCAACAGGCTGTGTAGTTCAATATGACACCCGCATTACCACAGGTCCTGTTAGAACTATAAAAGTTGCTGGCTCTGGACCTGTAGTATCTATGTGTTATGTGCCATATAAATCGAATGCTAACTTCAGTATTGGAGGATTACTTGTAGCAAGACTCCAGTCATGCTCTTTTGTAGAACTTAAGGAAGAAGGTATTAAAGACCATACATTACCCCTTGAAGGCCCATTCACCTGCGTGTCCCTGGAGAAATCTACTCGGCATATTTTGGTATCCTGTCGTCCAAGTCAAAAGTACCCTCATGCAAGGCATATTGTTTGTGAACTTCAAAGTGTTAACATTAGTCCTGATGCAGCAGTGATCAATCAAATTGTCACAGTAAACTTGATCCACACTTTCCAAGGTGGAACAACTCAGAAAGTCCTTTCCCGATCGTGTATTTTTGTTAACCCAGTTCAGGTGGAAAATGTTGTGGTATGTGCAAGTGATGAGTCCAACCAAAGCACATGTTTGTGGGACTTATCACTAGCTTCTTGTATGCAGCAGCTCAGAGTGCCAGAGACAGTAATAGATATACTTCCAGTGAGGAGTAATCAAAATGAATATTTAACCTTACTGACAGATAAATCTGCCAAATTTTATAAATGGATTGATGTTTTATAATATTTAATTATTGTCTTGTAATGAGATCTGCTGACCTAGAGTTCTGTTTCTTTAAATGCCTTGTTAATAAATGTGTAATTATGCAGAAATACTTAAATGTAAAATATTGCCTAAAACTGCATAATCACCTGGCACATAAAATATTGACAAATTCTGCATTTTCACCCTAGTTTGTGTACTATACAACAGTAGCTTACAGTGACAGTTTGCATCATGTAAATATATACATAATCGGATATAGTAAATTGACTTTTTACCTAATACATAGCATACTTTCTCAATTATAATCTTTACTTTTATATTGTAAATTTTATATAAATAAAAATACATAGCTACTAAAGTCTATAATACACTTCTTCAATGAGTTACAAAATATTGGATGTATTGAGTAAATACAGTTAGTGATGTTTTTGAAAGTAGAACTATTACTGTACTGGAAAGATCAATCAGTCTTTTGTCTATGATCATCTTTGTTTTTTTAACTTAAAACAATTTTGTTAACAGATATTTGCCTACATACAATCAATGGGCTGCCAGAAGAACATCGCCAAACTTGCATTTGACTGTTGTGCATTGTCTTCATGACATTTAGTTCACAGATATTGTCATGGATCTGTGTACATCTCTCCAACAGTGTCATATCTACTAGTAGTTTTCATCAGGAAAATATTCGGTTGCAGAGTACCCTTTCTTCTAGGCAAATCATAATGATCATTCTTGCCAGCAATCTCCATCTGTCTTAACATTCCGAGAATCACCACTCCTAGTCTTGCAAGTCCTGTGTCTTCAAATGGAAATACAAAATTATGTTTAAAGGAAAGGTGGTGTCATAACCAGGCTATAACTATAGCCACGTATTCCCTCCGGGGGGAATGCGAAGGGAGGGAAGGAGTGCCAATGCTGGGGAGGGGCTCTTGATCCAAGGAATTTGAGCCAGTCTATATTTCCTTGGATCAGACTTCATTACCTTTGATTTTCCAAGGTTTAGTTCATTCCATGAATAAAAGTATTCTGATGTAGCCCCATAGCAACACTTATCAGGTACCTGTCTAAGATGCCTCAACCTCTTCAATGTTCCCATTTTGAGTTCTTCACTAATCCTTTTCAATTAGTTAATCAGTCAAATCTACTTCCAACCAGTTTTTTCCTTCCCTATTACTAATTTCTTATCCAACCCTATTTGCTTCATGTTAAGTGCAATTTGCTTAAGGTTCTCTCAGTGACTGTACATCCCTATTTTAGCAATGGCAAAAGATTCTCTTCCCCACACTCATCTTGCATCTTCCTAGGTGTTCAATGTTGTCCTCTGCCTCCAAGTTTGACATATACCCTGAGAATAGCCAAGCAAATGAAATCTCATCCAATTTTACCTCCATTACCTGATCATTCTAATCTGCCTTTCTGAATCAAACTTTCTCCAAACCTTGTGGGTTTAGCACTTGGTTTTAATTATAATTCAACTTTCTCCCCACCTTCCCTGTAGCCACCCAACCCTTCTAAGTAGGTTCCTCGATGCTGGTGTGGAGCTCAACCTAGAGAAACCAACTTACATTTTCTTTGGTTGAATTTGACTACCTTCCATTTCCAAAGGTGCTGAACATCACCTGCAGATTCGGCACTACCCACGAGTGAAATAATGTAACAAAACCTCTTTTCTCTTCTGTACAGATAATTTTAGACAACAGTCTCTTAATGACACTACCTTTATAGGTCGTCATTATAATTGAGGGGGAAGAGGTAAACCCATAGGATTATACAGTGCCTATGGAAGGTATTCAGGTTTAATTCAGGGAACTAGAGCACAGATCCAATTCCCTAGATCAAGCCCCTCACCAGCATAAAGGGACCTTCCTTGAGGGGTCCTTTATAGGTCAAAGGGCTGTATAGCCCTTGTGGCTTAGAGCTTTTTTTTTTTTTTTTTTTTTTTTTCAAAAAGTCGGCCGTCTCCCACCGAGGCAGGGTGACCCAAAAAAGAAAGAAAATCCCCAAAAAGAAAATACTTTCATCATCATTCAACACTTTCACCACACTCGCACATTATCACTGTTTTTGCAGAGGTGCTCAGAATACAACAGTCTAGAAGCATACACATATAAAGATACACAACATATCCCTCCAAACTGCCAATATCCCAAACCCCTCCTTTAAAGTGCAGGCATTGTACTTCCCATTTCCAGGACTCAAGTCCGACTATATGAAAATAACCGGTTTCCCTGAATCCCTTCACTAAATATTACCCTGCTCACACTCCAACAGATCGTCAGGTCCCAAGTACCATTCGTCTCCATTCACTCCTATCTAACACGCTCACGCACGCTTGCTGGAAGTCCAAGCCCCTTACCCACAAAACCTCCTTTACCCCCTCTCTCCAACCCTTTCGAGGACGACCCCTACCCCGCCTTCCTTCCCCTATAGATTTATATGCTTTCCATGTCATTCTACTTTGATCCATTCTCTCTAAATGACCAAACCACCTCAACAACCCCTCTTCTGCCCTCTGACTAATACTTTTATTAACTCCACACCTTCTCCTAATTTCCACACTCCGAATTTTCTGCATATTTACACCACACATTGCCCTTAAACAGGACATCTCCACTGCCTCCAACCGTCTCCTCGCTGCTGCATTTACCACCCAAGCTTCACACCCATATAAGAGTGTTGGTACTACTATACTTTCATACATTCCCTTCTTTGCCTCCATAGATAACGTTTTTTGACTCCACATATACCTCAACGCACCACTCACCTTTTTTCCCTCATCAATTCTATGATTAACCTCATCCTTCATAAATCCATCCGCCGACACGTCAACTCCCAAGTATCTGAAAACATTCACTTCTTCCATACTCCTCCTCCCCAATTTGATATCCAATTTTTCTTTATCTAAATCATTTGACACCCTCATCACCTTACTCTTTTCTATGTTCACTTTCAACTTTCTACCTTTACACACATTCCCAAACTCATCCACTAACCTTTGCAATTTTTCTTTAGAATCTCCCATAAGCACAGTATCATCAGCAAAAAGTAACTGTGTCAATTCCCATTTTGAATTTGATTCCACATAATTTAATCCCACCCCTCTCCCAAACACCCTAGCATTTACTTCCTTAACAACCCCATCTATAAATATAATAAACAACCATGGTGACATTACACATCCCTGTCTAAGACCTACTTTTACCGGGAAGTAGTCTCCCTCTCTTCTACACACCCTAACCTGAGCCTCACTATCCTCATAAAAGCTCTTTACAGCATTTAGTAACTTACCACCTATTCCATAAACTTGCAACATCTGCCACATTGCTCCTCTATCCACTCTATCATATGCCTTTTCTAAATCCATAAATGCAATAAAAACTTCCCTATCTTTATCTAAATACTGTTCACATATATGCTTCAATGTAAACACCTGATCTACACATCCCCTACCCACTCTAAAACCTCCTTGCTCATCCGCAATCCTACATTCTGTCTTACCTCTAATTCTTTCAATTATAACCCTACCGTACACTTTTCCTGGTATACTCAGTAAGCTTATTCCTCTATAATTTTTACAGTCTCTTTTGTCCCCTTTCCCTTTATATAAAGGGACTATACATGCTCTGCCAATCCCTAGGTACCTTCCCCTCTTTCATACATTTATTAAACAGAAGTACCAACCACTCCAACACTATATCCCCCCCTGCTTTTAACATTTCTGTCATGATCCCATCAGTTCCAGCTGCTTTACCCCCTTTCATTTTACGTAATGCCTCACGTACCTCCCCCACACTTACATTCTGCTCTTCTTCACTCCTAAAAGATGGTATACCTCCCTGACCAGTGCATGAAATTACTGCCTCTGTTTCTTCCTTAACATTTAAAAGTTCCTCAAAATATTCTCGCCATCTACCCAATACCTCCATCTCCCCATCTACTAACTCCCCTACTCTGTTTTTAACTGACAAATCCATATTTTCCCTAGGCTTTCTTAACTTGTTTAACTCACTCCAAAATTCTTTTTTATTATAATAATATAGGTCAAAGGAAGGAATAATGAACACATCACAAAAGTAATCCATGCATCATTTAGTACTGGACATCCTACCACAGTTTGAATTAGTTGGTTATCTACAAGGCACAAGCCAATTTTACTTAAAATGCCCAATATGCTTCATATATTCATGGTAAGTGCTCAGCCCATAAGGAACAGGAGGAATGGGAGGTAATCCAGTTTCATCTATGGAAGAGGACGATAACTCCAATTCCATAGATTAAAAGGCCTTCCATAGCATCAAAGTCTCTTCAGCCCCCACGTTGAAAGAGGAACCCTACGTTGAAAGAGGAACCCTACAAGAACTGTCAGCCAGGTCACTTCAATGGCTTGTGTTTAGTTTAGAAACTTGTCCTCCTCTTCCAGTACCCTGACATTTATTCTGTACTAGTGTCGTTAATATGCATTCCACGATTATCCTCATATTTATATTTCACGGGATGAGTGTTTAACCTATAGAGCTTATATACTGCTTTGGGGAATTGAGGCATTCAGGTTTGATCCATTTACGAGTGACAAGTCCAGTTCCATGGATCAAAAGCTTTGGAGTTCAAGGAACCTCCCTTTGTGTGTGTGTGTGTGGGGGGGAGGGGGGTTATGTCCCTAATTTGGATTATTAATTTTGATGGGAGCATTAAATCTAAGAATCAGAGCATCAGGGGGAAATGAGAGGCATTCAGGTCTGATTCAAGGCAAGAGAGGGCAGGTTCAATTGCTTAAAGCAAGAGCCTCTTGCCAGCACCAAGGAACCTTCCCTAAAGGGAAGAGAGTACTAAGGATATAATTATCTAAGAAAGTATCATAAGAGCTTTGTAAAATCCCCTTCATTTCTGCATTTTAACTCTTGACACCTTTACCCCTTACCTGTAATGCTGAATAATTTGTTTATAGCATTTTCCAATAACTTTTTTTTATAATAGGTTGTGAACATTTATCACTAAACACTATAAACAAAAAAGATTATTTTATTTATTTAGCATCTGTACATATTTAATTACAAGTGCTTGGTAAAAATTTGGTCTAAATAATAAACTAAACCAGTAGCAAATTATTCCTGTTGTTTGACCAAAATGAAAATGAGAATAAAGTTTTGAATTTCACTTCATTTTCATTTATGGTTTTTTCTTAGGCAGAATTACAGTATATACATCTCCGTGCACATCTCGTTCAAACACCTGATCACCACACGAGTTTGGCTAAAATTCCCAAGGTCTTCGCCCTGCTACTACCATACACAGGATTTTAGCCTGAAAGTGACACTCGGTCCAATATTTTAAACCACACACACACTGGGATTTTAATCATAAATGTCTTCTTTGTCTGCTACGTATCTTATGATATCTGCCGGCCGTAAAAGCTTTTCTGCATCGCCATCTGGGATTTCAAACCCTGTTGAGGAAATTTTATTTTATTAATTTAATAGGACTTTTGTAAAGATACAGTAAAGATAAATACAAAGTGGGAGTTGTCACATTTGCTCTTTGCTGCTGACACTGTGCTTTTTGGGAAATTCTGAAGAGAAGTGGCAGAGGTTGGTGGATAAGCTTGGTTGGGTGTGTAAAAGAAGAAAAAGTGAATATAGGAAAGAGTAAGGTGATGAGGATAAAAATCTTAGGTGATGAAAGATTGGATATCAGATTGGAGAGAAAAGTATGGAGGAGGTGAATGTATTCATCAGATATTCAGGAGGGGACGTGTCAGCAGATGGGTCTATGAAAGACGAGGTGAATCAGAATTGATGAGAAAAAGGAGAGTGGTGCACTTAAGAGCCTGTGGAGACAAAATTTTGTCCAAGGAAGCAAAGAGGGGTAATGTATGAGAGTATAGTTACACCAACACTCTTATGTAGGTGTGAAACATGGGTGGTGAATGTTGCTACAAGGAGAAGGCTGGAGGCAGTGGAGATGTTATGTCTGAGGGCAATGTGTGGTGCGAATATAATGCAGAGAATTCGTAGTTTGGAAATTAGAAGGAGGTGCAGGATTACCAAAACTATTATCCAGAGGGCTGAGGAGGGGTTGTGGTAGTTAGGTCATGTAGAGAGGCTGGAACAAAATAGAATGAGTGTTTATAAATCTGTAGTGGAGGGAAGGTGGGGTAGGGGTAGGCCTAGGAAAGGTTGGAGGGAGGGGATAAAGGAGGTTTTGTATGCGAGGGGCTTGGACTTCCAACATGCAGGAGCATGTTAGATAAGAGCGAATGGAGACAAATGGTTTTTAGGACTTTATGTGCTATTGGAGTGTGAGCAAGGTAACATTTATGAGGAGATTCAAGGAAACTGGCAGGCTGGACTCGAGTCCTGGAGATGGGAAATACAGTGTCTGAATTCTGAAGGAGGGGTGTTAATGTTGCAGTTTTATAACTGTAGTGTAAGTGCACCTCTGGCAAGAGTGACAGTGAATGACGAAAGCTTTTCTTTTTTGGGCCACCACCTTTTAGCGAGAGATGGCCAATGTGTTAATAAAAAAAAGTAAATACGGTAAAGATAAATATGGTAATTATAAATGTGGGAGACGACCGACTTGTTGAAAAAAAAAAAAAAAATATATATATATATATATATATATACACACAGAGGATCCCCGGCATACGATATTAATCCGTTCCCGAGAGCTCATCGTATGCCGAAATTATTGTAAGGCGAATTAATTTTCCCCATAAGAAATAATGGAAATCAAATTAATCCGTGCAAGACATCACAAAGTATGAAAAAAAAAAATTTACAGAAATATTAATTTTAATACACACAAACTGACACTTTCCTTTATTGAAGATCTGGTGATGATTGATGGGATGGGAGGAGGGGATAGTATGGAAGTTGTTAATGTTTAGAAGGGGAATCCCCTTCCATTAGGACTTTAGGTAGCACGTCCTTTTCTGGGGTTACTTCCCTTCTTTTAATGCCACTAGGACCAGCTGACCGTGGTGCGGCAACAGCTGACCGTGGTGCGGCAACAGCTGACCGTGGTGCGGCAACAGCTGACCGTGGTGCGGCAACAGCTGACCGTGGTGCGGCAACAGCTGACCGTGGTGCGGCAACAGCTGACCGTGGTGCGGCAACAGCTGACCGTGGTGCGGCAACAGCTGACCGTGGTGCGGCAACAGCTGACCGTGGTGCGGCAACAGCTGACCGTGGTGCGGCAACAGCTGACCGTGGTGCGGCAACAGCTGACCGTGGTGCGGCAACAGCTGACCGTGGTGCGGCAACAGCTGACCGTGGTGCGGCAACAGCTGACCGTGGTGCGGCAACAGCTGACCGTGGTGCGGCAACAGCTGACCGTGGTGCGGCAACAGCTGACCGTGGTGCGGCAACAGCTGACCGTGGTGCGGCAACAGCTGACCGTGGTGCGGCAACAGCTGACGGTGGTTCGGCAGCAGCTGACCGTGGTGCAACAGCAGCTGACTGTGGTGCAACAGCAGCTGACTGTGGTGCAACAGCAGCTGACTGTGGTGCAACAGCAGCTGACTGTGGTGCAACAGCAGCTGACTGGTGCAACAGCAGCTGTGGTGCAACAGCACCTCACTGTGGTTCAGCAACAGCTGACTGGTGCAGCAGCAGCTGACTGTGGTGCAGCAGCAGCAGCAGCAGCAGCAGCAGCTGACTGTGGTGCAGCAGCAGCAGCAGCTGACTGTGGTGCAGCAGCAGCAGCTGACTGTGGTGCAGCAGCAGCAGCAGCAGCTGACTGTGGTGCAGCAGCAGCAGCTGACTGTGGTGCAGCAGCAGCTGACTGTGGTGCAGCAGCAGCAGCTGAGTGGTGCTGACTGTGGTGCAGCAGCAGCTGACTGTGGTGCAGCAGCAGCAGCAACAGACTGTGGTGCAGCAGCAGCTGACTGTGGTGGTGCAGCAGCAGCAGCAGACTGTGGTGCAGCAGCAGACTGTGGTGCAGCAGCAGACTGTGGTGCAGCAGCAGACTGTGGTGCAGCAGCAGACTGTGGTGCAGCAGCAGACTGTGGTGCAGCAGCAGACTGTGGTGCAGCAGCCGACTGTGGTGCAGCAGCCGACTGTGGTGCAGCAGCCGACTGTGGTGCAGCAGCCGACTGTGGTGCAGCAGCAGCTGCCGACTGTGGTGCAGCAGCAGCTGCCGACTGTGGTGCAGCAGCAGCAGCTGACTGTGGTGCAGCAGCAGCAGCAGCCGACTGTGGTGCAGCAGCAGCAGCAACTGTGGTGCAGCAGCAGCAGCAGCCTGTGGTGCAGCAGCAGCAGCTGACTGTGGTGCAGCAGCAGCAGCTGACTGTGGAGCAGCAGCAGCTGACTGTGGTGCAGCAGCAGCAGCAGCAGACTGTGGTGCAGCAGCAGCTGCCGACTGTGGTGCAGCAGCAGCAGCTGACTGTGGTGCAGCAGCAGCAGCAGCTGACTGTGTGCAGCAGCAGCAGCACTGTGGTGCAGCAGCAGCAGCACAGCTGACTGTGGTGGTGCAGCAGCAGCAGCCGACTGTGGTGCAGCAGCCGACTGTGGTGCAGCAGCCGACTGTGGTGCAGCAGCCGACTGTGGTGCAGCAGCAGCTGCCGACTGTGGTGCAGCAGCAGCTGCCGACTGTGGTGCAGCAGCAGCTGCCGACTGTGGTGCAGCAGCAGCTGCCGACTGTGGTGCAGCAGCAGCTGCCGACTGTGGTGCAGCAGCAGCTGCCGACTGTGGTGCAGCAGCAGCAGCAGCAGCTGACTGTGGTGCAGCAGCAGCAGACTGTGGTGCAGCAGCAGCAGCTGACTGTGGTGCAGCAGCAGCAGCAGCAGCTGACTGTGGTGCAGCAGCAGCAGCAGCTGACTGTGGTGCAGCAGCAGCAGCTGACTGTGGTGCAGCAGCAGCAGCTGACTGTGGTGCAGCAGCAGCTGACTGTGGTGCAGCAGCAGCAGCTGACTGTGGTGCAGCAGCAGCAGCTGACTGTGGTGCAGCAGCAGCAGCAGCAGCTGACTGTGGTGCAGCAGCAGCAGACTGTGGTGCAGCAGCAGCAGACTGTGGTGCAGCAGCAGACTGTGGTGCAGCAGCAGACTGTGGTGCAGCAGCAGACTGTGGTGCAGCAGCAGACTGTGGTGCAGCAGCAGACTGTGGTGCAGCAGCCGACTGTGGTGCAGCAGCAGCAGCCGACTGTGGTGCAGCAGCAGCAGCCGACTGTGGTGCAGCAGCAGCAGCCGACTGTGGTGCAGCAGCAGCAGCCGACTGTGGTGCAGCAGCAGCAGCCGACTGTGGTGCAGCAGCAGCAGCAGCAGCTGACTGTGGTGCAGCAGCAGCAGCAGCAGGCTGTGGTGCAGCAGCAGCAGCAGGCTGTGGTGCAGCAGCAGCAGCAGGCTGTGGTGCAGCAGCAGCAGACTGTGGTGCAGCAGCAGCTGACTGTGTTGCAGCAGCAGCTGACTGTGTTGCAGCAGCAGCTGTGTTGCAGCAGCAGCTGTGTTGCAGCAGCAGCTGACTGTGTTGCAGCAGCAGCTGACTGTGTTCAACAACAGCTGACTGGTGCAGCAACAGATGATGGTGCAGCAGCAGCTGACTGTAGTGCAGCAGCAGCAGCTGACTGTGGTGCAGCAGCAGCAGCAGCTGACTGTGGTGCAGCAGCAGCAGCAGCTGACTGTGGTGCAGCAGCAGCTGACTGTGGTGCAGCAGCAGCAGCTGACTGTGGTGCAGCAGCAGCAGCTGACTGTGGTGCAGCAGCAGCAGCTGAGTGGTGCAGCAGCTGACTGTGGTGCAGCAGCAGCAGCTGACTGTGGTGCAGCAGCAGCAGCTGACTGTGGTGCAGCAGCAGCAGCTGACTGTGGTGCAGCAGCAGCAGCTGACTGTGGTGCAGCAGCAGCAGCTGACTGTGGTGCAGCAGCAGCAGCTGACTGTGGTGCAGCAGCAGCAGCTGACTGTGGTGCAGCAGCAGCAGCTGACTGTGGTGCAGCAGCAGCAGCTGACTGTGGTGCAGCAGCAGCAGCTGACTGTGGTGCAGCAGCAGCAGCTGACTGTGGTGCAGCAGCAGCAGCTGACTGTGGTGCAGCAGCAGCAGCTGACTGTGGTGCAGCAGCAGCAGCTGACTGTGGTGCAGCAGCAGCAGCTGACTGTGGTGCAGCAGCAGCAGCTGACTGTGGTGCAGCAGCAGCAGCTGACTGTGGTGCAGCAGCAGCAGCTGACTGTGGTGCAGCAGCAGCAGCTGACTGTGGTGCAGCAGCAGCAGCTGACTGTGGTGCAGCAGCAGCAGCTGACTGTGGTGCAGCAGCAGCAGCTGACTGTGGTGCAGCAGCAGCAGCTGACTGTGGTGCAGCAGCAGCAGCTGACTGTGGTGCAGCAGCAGCAGCTGACTGTGGTGCAGCAGCAGCAGCTGACTGTGGTGCAGCAGCAGCAGCTGACTGTGGTGCAGCAGCAGCAGCTGACTGTGGTGCAGCAGCTGACTGTGGTGCAGCAGCTGACTGTGGTGCAGCAGCTGACTGTGGTGCAGCAGCTGACTGTGGTGCAGCAGCAGCAGCAGCTGACTGTGGTGCAGCAGCAGCAGCTGACTGTGGTGCAGCAGCAGCAGCTGACTGTGGTGCAGCAGCAGCAGCTGACTGTGGTGCAGCAGCAGCAGCTGACTGTGGTGCAGCAGCAGCAGCTGACTGTGGTGCAGCAGCAGCAGCTGACTGTGGTGCAGCAGCAGCAGCTGACTGTGGTGCAGCAGCAGCAGCTGACTGTGGTGCAGCAGCAGCAGCTGACTGTGGTGCAGCAGCAGCAGCAGCTGACTGTGGTGCAGCAGCAGCAGTGGTGCAGCCGACTGTGGTGCAGCAGCAGCAGCAGCAGCCGACTGTGGTGCAGCAGCAGCCGACTGTGGTGCAGCAGCAGCCGACTGTGGTGCAGCAGCAGCCGACTGTGGTGCAGCAGCAGCCGACTGTGGTGCAGCAGCAGCCGACTGTGGTGCAGCAGCAGCCGCCTGTGGTGCAGCAGCAGCAGCAGCTGACTGTGGTGCAGCAGCAGCTGACTGTGGTGCAGCAGCAGCAGCAGCTGACTGTGGTGCAGCAGCAGCAGCAGCTGACTGTGGTGCAGCAGCAGCAGTGCTGCAGCAGCAGCCGACTGTGGTGCAGCAGCAGCAGCCGACTGTGGTGCAGCAGCAGCAGCCGACTGTGGTGCAGCAGCAGCAGCAGCTGACTGTGGTGCAGCAGCAGCCGACTGTGGTGCAGCAGCAGCAGCACCTGACTGTGGTGCAGCAGCAGCACCTGACTGTGGTGCAGCAGCAGCACCTGACTGTGGTGCAGCAGCAGCACCTGACTGTGGTGCAGCAGCAGCACCTGACTGTGGTGCAGCAGCAGCACCTGACTGTGGTGCAGCAGCAGCACCTGACTGTGGTGCAGCAGCAGCAGCAGCTGACTGTGGTGCAGTGCAGCAGCAGCAGCTGACTGTGGTGCAGCAGCAGCAGCTGACTGTGGTGCAGCAGCAGCAGCAGCAGCAGCAGCAGCTGACTGTGGTGCAGCAGCAGCAGCAGCAGCAGCTGACTGTGGTGCAGCAGCAGCAGCAGCAGCAGCAGCAGCTGACTGTGGTGCAGCAGCAGCAGCAGCAGCAGCTGACTGTGGTGCAGCAGCAGCAGCAGCTGACTGTGGTGCAGCAGCAGCAGCTGACTGTGGTGCAGCAGCAGCAGCAGCAGCAGCTGACTGTGGTGCAGCAGCAGCTGACTGTGGTGCAGCAGCAGCAGCTGACTGTGGTGCAGCAGCAGCTGACTGTGGTGCAGCAGCAGCAGCTGACTGTGGTGCAGCAGCAGCTGACTGTGGTGCAGCAGCAGCTGACTGTGGTGCAGCAGCAGCTGACTGTGGTGCAGCAGCAGCTGACTGTGGTGCAGCAGCAGCAGCAGCAGCAGCTGACTGTGGTGCAGCAGCAGCAGCAGCAGCTGACTGTGGTGCAGCAGCAGCAGCTGACTGTGGTGCAGCAGCAGCTGACTGTGGTGCAGCAGCAGCTGACTGTGGAGCAGCAGCAGCAGCAGCTGACTGTGGTGCAGCAGCAGCAGCAGCTGACTGTGGTGCAGCAGCAGCAGCAGCAGCTGACTGTGGTGCAGCAGCAGCAGCAGCAGCTGACTGTGGTGCAGCAGCAGCAGCAGCAGCTGACTGTGGTGCAGCAGCAGCAGCAGCAGCTGACTGTGGTGCAGCAGCAGCAGCAGCAGCAGCTGACTGTGGTGCAGCAGCAGCAGACTGTGGTGCAGCAGCAGCAGCTGACTGTGGTGCAGCAGCAGCAGCTGACTGTGGTGCAGCAGCAGCAGACTGTGGTGCAGCAGCAGCAGCTGACTGTGGTGCAGCAGCAGCAGACTGTGGTGCAGCAGCAGCAGACTGTGGTGCAGCAGCAGCAGCAGCTGACTGTGGTGCAGCAGCAGCAGCAGCTGACTGTGGTGCAGCAGCAGCAGCAGCTGACTGTGGTGCAGCAGCAGCAGCAGCAGCAGCTGACTGTGGTGCAGCAGCAGCAGCTGACTGTGGTGCAGCAGCAGCTGAGCTGTGGTGCAGCAGCAGCAGCAGCAGCTGACTGTGGTGCAGCAGCAGCAGCAGCAGCAGGTGGTGCAGCAGCAGCAGCTGACTGTGGTGCAGCAGCAGCAGCAGCAGCTGACTGTGGTGCAGCAGCAGCAGCAGCAGCAGCTGACTGTGGTGCAGCAGCAGCAGCAGCTGACTGTGGTGCAGCAGCAGCAGCTGACTGTGGTGCAGCAGCAGCTGACTGTGGTGCAGCAGCAGCAGCTGACTGTGGTGCAGCAGCAGCAGCAGCTGACTGTGGTGCAGCAGCAGCAGCAGCAGCTGACTGTGGTGCAGCAGCAGCAGCAGCTGACTGTGGTGCAGCAGCAGCAGCAGCAGACTGTGGTGCAGCAGCAGCAGCAGCAGACTGTGGTGCAGCAGCAGCAGCAGCAGCTGACTGTGGTGCAGCAGCAGCAGCAGCAGACTGTGGTGCAGCAGCAGCAGCTGACTGTGGTGCAGCAGCAGCAGCAGCAGCTGACTGTGGTGCAGCAGCAGCAGCAGCAGCAGACTGTGGTGCAGCAGCAGCAGCAGCAGACTGTGGTGCAGCAGCAGCAGCTGACTGTGGAGCAGCAGCAGCTGACTGTGGAGCAGCAGCAGCTGACTGTGGTACAGCAGCAGCAGCAGCAGCAGACTGTGGTGCAGCAGCAGCAGCAGCAGACTGTGGTGCAGCAGCAGCAGCTGACTGTGGTGCAGCAGCAGCAGCAGCTGACTGTGGTACAGCAGCAGCAGCAGCTGACTGTGGTGCAGCAGCAGCAGCTGACTGTGGTGCAGCAGCAGCAGCTGACTGTGGTGCAGCAGCAGCAGCTGACTGTGGTGCAGCAGCAGCAGCTGACTGTGGTGCAGCAGCAGCAGCTCACTGTGGTTCAGCAACAGCTGACCGTGGTATGATAGTACGTATTTCACACCCTTTTTACATATGATCGCTTAAGAGATGGTATCTCTTGCTATCTGTTTTTCGTTTATCCACACCAATAACAGTCTCTCAACATCTTCGAGTACTTGTGATCTCTGTTTCGAAAACAAACTTGCACCTTTTGCAAGAACAGCTTCCTTGATTGCCCTTTTTGGCCACAATAGTAGCGATGGTTGATTGGGGTTTGGTATACAACCTGGCCAGCTCCAAGACACGCACTCCACTTTCGTACTTAGCAATTGTTTCTTTCTTCATTTCCATAGTAATTTTCACCTTTTTTACCACACAGTTGACACTAGAAGCTTTCTTGGGGCCCCATGGTGACTTATTTTGCAGGTACAATCGCTAAAAACGCTGTGATAATATGAAATGTACCGATTGTATGCATGGATGCGACCGCATTGGCTGGCTTGTAAACACTGGCACGCATGGGGCAGCCGAGGACACACGTGGGATGCATCCCAGGCGAATCGCATGTGGCGGGGCAAATTTTTTGCATTAAAACGTATTGTATGCCGGATTTAACGTATGCCGATGCCATCGTATGCCGGGGGTCCACTGTATATAATATATATATATATAAAAACAGACGACATGGTGGTTGTCTAACCAGCCACAGTAGACCAACTACTTACAACCTGAATGAGTGAGCTGTCACTTGGTAAAAGGCATGCAGAAATTCTAAGAATGTATTTAACAAACCAATACTGTCACTGACCCATCCCTTATAATGAATCAGCAATCCTGTCTACTAATTGCCAATGTTGTTCTATGAAAAGACTAGCTCAGACAAGTACAGTACATGTAATCCCTTGCTTAACGAACATTCGATTAATGAAATTTTAAACTAAAAAACCTAGGGCTCTTTCTCCATTTTAACAACCTGCTCCTGCTTTTATAATTACGAAATTTCATGGCAAATTTTCTTTTCCCTATTATTGATCACTTCCTTAAACCATAAGCGGTAAATATCACAGGCACTCTTGATGGTTTAACCTCTTTCAATATCACTTTGTGCCCAAAAACCACCTTAACTAAGAAGAAATTTGGGCCTTGAAAATCCAAGGCATCTACTTTGAATGAAATCGTATAACTATTTTAATATCAAACTCAAAATTAAATGGGGATCTGGCCAGAGGAAGTATGAATGAAATTGTATTTTTTTTTTTTGTATTTTTTTTTTTTTGTGTGTGTGTAAATAATCACATGGTAACATTTTTTTTGGTGAACGTTCGTTAAGGAATGTGGAATCTTTAAAGTTGTCTGGAGATATCACAGGGTCTCTCGATTGTTAATACAGGTCTACCATCACTAATCCGGCAATCAGTTATCCAGTTCTATCAGTAATCTGGCACTAATTTCAGCTAGCATAATTTCAAATTTCATCATTATACCGACTCAAATTGTGCAGATGGTTGTAAATCCACAGCAGCAAGTCTCTCTACTGATAGGTTAATTAAGTGTATTCTACCCTAACCACTCTGTAATCTGGTACACTACAGGTCCCAATGATGCCGGATTAGTGATGGCCGACCTGTACCTCTAAACATAGCCAACTGGCTTCTCTTGACGTTCCAAATGAGCCTATTGTGACTGTAATCTATGGTTCATTTTCATTTTGATTGTCATGCACCTAGTGAGGTTCATTTGCCCTACAACTGAAGTTGTTAAATCAATTTCCCTCTTCCTAGAATGGCTCTCAAAAACTGCCAAAATATTTGACAACTGTGGAGAGTAAAATTTAAATGTAGGTGCAAACTAATCATTTTATGTGTAGTGAAATATTTATTCCTGTATTCCCATTAAAACATGTTCAATAATTATAATACAGTGGAACCTTGGTTTTCATGATTAATTCGTTCTAGAAAGTCTAACGAAAACCGAATTATACAAAAACTGAAGCAATATTTCCCATAAGAAATAATGCAAATCCAATTAATCCTTTCCAGACACCCAAAAATATTAATAAAAAATACATCTTATAGAGAATAACTATAATTTTACATACAGAAAACAATGAGAAAAATATAAAGCAGTAATTTTAATAATAAATGAATATTACATACCTTTATTGAAGACTCTTGTTGGCATATGGAAGGCAGCAAGGAGGGAAGGGAGGAGAGCTTATTGTGTGGAAGGGTAATCCCCCTCCATAAGCACTTCATGTATCAAGTCCCTCTCTGGGGTTACTTCCCTCATTTGTTTTTTACTGACACTAGGATTAGCTAGAGTCACTGTACCCCTGTCACACAAAAAATCTGCCCAGAGAGGCCTGTTTCTGGTGTACATAAATTTGCCTAAAATGGGACAAGACACTGTCACTGATCATATTGCAGACACAGCTTACAACAGTTTTGTCAGGGTGATAATTCTCTGCAAAACTTTGCACCTCACTCCACTTTGCACAAATGTTTTGTATATAGTGTTCCTTTTGAGTTCTTCATTCTTTCCATACCTAAGCAACTGGAACTTTTTACCACTGAATGTCATGTTGTTCTTCACTGCTCACTGGAAAACCCTTTTGTCTTCCTGTACTTTTTCAGTGGCCTCTACTGTAGTGGCCTTCGTGCTTATTTTAGCGTTAGGTGCGTGCAAATAATGATACAAAAGTGTGCCGGGTATTTTTATCTATGTCTGCTATGCGGATGAGAAACAGCAGAGGTGCCAGGACAGTGCCTTGGGGCACTGAGCATTTGACCTCGATACTTGATCTTACCTGTTCATTACTATTTTTCGTTGTGTGTTAGGAACCCAAAAATCCATCTGCCTACCTTCCCCGTAATGCCCATGGCCCTCATTTTGTGCACTATCACTCCATGATCACATTTATCAAATGGGTTTGCAAAATCTGTGTAAATCACATCTGCGTTTTGGTCATCTTCAAATGCCTCTGTAATTCTGTCATAATGGTTAAGCAGCTGTGACTGGCATGACTGTCCTGCTCTAAAACTATGCTGGTTCGGGTTATGCTGGTAAATGAAATTTGTAATCTGCCGTCTCATCACACTTTCGAAGGTTTTTATGATGTGAGAAGTTAGGGCTACTGGTCTGTAATTTTTAGCTAGTGCTCTACTACCTCCTTTATGCAAAGGAGCTATGTTTGAGCTCTTTAAGGCCTCCAGTATTTCACCTAGATTTAAGCTCTTTCTCCAATGAATATTGAGGGCTCGTGCTAATGGTACTTTGCACTTCTTAATAAATAGAGCATTCCATGAATCTAGTCCAGGTGCCAAGTGGGCATGTTGTCCATTTCTTTTTCAAAATCTATGGGATTTGTACTGTCAGTTGGTCTGTGCAGTCATCTGCTGGAGTGAAAAATATTTCTGCATTTTCTACCTTGCTGTCATTTAGTGGGTTGCTGAACACTGAGTCATACTGTCCTTTTAGGATTTCACTCATTTCCTGTTCATCATCAGTATACAAATCTCCTCTCAATAATGGTCCAATTTTACAGGTAGTTTTTAGTTTGGATTTTGCATAGAAAGAAATATTATGGGTTTCTTGCAATATCCTGTATGGCCCTTTGTTCCATTTGTACTTCTTATGGCTTCTTCTGTTAGGTATGACATCCTGAGTTTTTGCTCTAATTCAGTGACCTCTCAGCTAAGCCTATCTTTCCTCTCTTGCAACATATTTGCGTTTTTAAGCAATTCAGTAAGGAGCACTGTATTAATTTACGTTTTCATATGCCATCTTATATGAACATACATTAAATTTTGTTTTATATTACTGTAATTAAAACATCTTTTCTCCATTTACACAGGCAAGGTAAGACTTCAAGAATTTAGCCACTTTCTCCATAACACTAAGTGTCCAAAATTCCATTCAACACCCAATAAAGTACATAAAGGGCAAGCAGATTCTCATTCAATTACACATCTTAACTAAAATACCAAATTACTTTTAATTTGCTCATTACAGTAAGGAGGCATTAATTCAGTCTACTTAGATCTACAACTACACAGACACAGCTAAGGTAACCAAGTTCCAGATTACATACCAAACTCATCTTCCATGGCCATTATGACCTCAACATGGTCAAGGGAATCAAGACCAAGGTCTTGCATGAAATGGGACTCCACTGTTAGCTGAAAATACATAGCCAAAATTAGTTTATGTAAACAGCACACAATGAATGTCAAAATGATAAACAATACCAACAAGTTGGTAAGTAAGACACATAGGCAACATTTAGGTATCTTTATTCCAAAACGTTTCGCCTGCACAGTAGGCTTCTTCAGTCGAGTACAGAAAGTAGGCAGGAACAGTAGTGATGTGAAGACAATGTTGCCTACGTGTCTTGCTTGCCAACTTGTCGGTACTGTATACCATTTTGATATTTGCTTTCAGACACTGCAACACAATGACATCTTAGTACAAAAGAAAACACCTTGGACAACTTTTTCAAGAGAGTGGTTGGATCTTAGAGGGACGCGACCTCTCAGTGATTACATTCTTTCTTCTACTCTACACCTCTCCTTCCGACAGTATGTAAGTCTCCACACTGTCACTTGATCTTCATATTGTTTCAGACTATGGAACAGAACTCTTCTCCAGGCTGAGGGACTGACAACCTCAAATCTACATCCTCAAGGGTGATGGACCGATTACATCTTCACATCTCTACTGCTCCTGCATACTTTCTATACTCGACTGAAGAAGCTTACTGTGTAGGCAAAAACGTTTCGGAATAAAGATGCCTAAATGTTGCCTCTGTCTTACTTACCAAACAGTACACATTACATTTTTAAAAATATCAGCATTTCTCCATCATGGATGGGTAAAAGAAAACTTGTTTCATGACTGTCTTTTTAGAAGGGCACAGATGTTAATATGAGCCATCAAACTGTCACCACAACTTAATTAAAGTGAAGCCACTGATTTATACCTATTAATCCAAAATCTGATTAATCTGTTTTCCTGAATTCCTTTACAGATATTACCATGATCACACTCAACAGTATTTAAATGTTTAGAAACAAACAACTGAATTCCAGTCTTGACATGATCAAATGTGATACTGTACAATGCTTAACAGTCTTCATACCCATCTTTCTAGTTAGAAACCTTCTATTTGACAACTCTTTTTACCTTGCCACCATTTTTACCAGAATACAACAACCCTTTAACTTTCCTCCTGTAACACAAAGATCTGTTTGCACACAAATCTACACTACACTGCTCTTATATATACATGTATACTATTACAAACAAAACTATAGAGGGTATGGAGTTTAAAAAAAAAAAAAAAAAAAAAAAAAAGCAGGCAAGCTTAGAAAAAAAGGTTTTACATATGCCAAGGAATCTATGATGTAATTCAATGTTAATTGTTAATTTTAACAGGGAAAAAAATACCTTTTCAGGATTAATTTTATCGTAGAGCTTGAGGACCAGCAAAACTCTCTGCTGGATCATGTCGAGCGTCAGAGGTTCCTTGACACTGTAGTTACGAATGCTTCCCTTTGTCTGAAAGTATAAAGCCAATCTATTTTAAAACCGAAATTATAATAGGTTAACATTGATAAGTGATGGGGGAAGGGGTCTTATAAAAGAGAAGCAAATATTGTACTGTAGCTACTGTGAAACCTTTAAAAAATTACCTCAACATGTCCAGAAGGATTATACAACTTGCAGATTTCCATGACTCTCTCCGATACTCCTGCCCGTGTTTGTTTTTGGCTGTGCCTTCTTAGACACTGTCTTCTTACCTGCTTTTTATACAAATTAAACTAATTTTGAAAAAAAAAATAACACAATAGAATAGTTTAAATTATGTTCCATGCTTACTAGTAGTTGCATTATGAATTACCAGCGATATTTACTTTTTACTTTTATGTCAAATGCTAAATCAGTGTAGGTTCTTCAGAGGAAGGAGTGGGGGACCCAATCCTGCTTGTTAAATGTGAGCCACTACCAAATAGGATCCACAATACTTTAAAAGTTATCAATTATTATTTTACAGGAACCCAATACAAACTTTGCCTAATCATTATTTTTTTTTTATAGTCTGGGCTAACAAACTGCCTTAAAAATCCAAAGAACGAAAATTGGCCAATACCTTTGTACTGCTGCATCTCAACAGTGGCTGATGCTACTACAACTGCATGAATAATGCCTCTTACCTAAGCCTGTCCTACCTACCACCCAATTAATCTTAAAATCCTAGCCAAAATACTTTGATACACTGGTAGCTATCACTGGACTTCACTACTATGTCGCATGAACAATGAGATGCTAACCTTCTAACCACGGCAATGGCAATATTAGTTAATTACTCTACATTTTGGCAGTATTCATCTGTACAATAATTATTGTTAGCATTTATATAGAAGTAACTTTCTTTTATTTATTATCACTCAGTACACAAATACTGTACATTAGAAAAAGACAACAAAGTCAATCAATATTTATGGTACAATAATATATCCATTAGGATTTCTAAGCTGTGTATATTTAGACCCATTATTGAATACTACAGTGGTACCTCAGTATATGTCCTTAATCCGTTCCAAGACCTTTGACTTATACCAAACAGGACGTATACCAAACAAACTTTCCCATAAGAAATACAGTGGATCCCCGCATACCGTTGGCCTTACATAACGTTAAATCCGCATACCGATACTTTTATCGCTAAGATTTTGCCTCGCATACTGCTAAAAAACCCGCTCAACGCTGTTCGTCCGAGATGTGTCTAATGTGCGGCCTGAGTCAGCCTCACATGTTCCGCCGGTGGCACTGTTTACAAGCCAGCCTCCGCGGTAACATCCAAGCATACAATCGTAACATTTCGTATTATTAGTGTTTTTGGTGATTTTATCTGCAAAATAAGTGGCCATGGGCCCCAAGAAAGCTTCCAGTGCCAACCCTGTGGTAAAAAGGGTGAGAAATATTATCGAGATACTGTGGTACCATGGTCAACTGCTGATGATGCTGTAGCACCATCAGCTGCTGCTGCTGCTGCTGTAGCACCATCAGCTGCTGCTGCTGCTGCTGTAGCACCGTCAGCTGCTGCTGCTGTAGCACCGTCAGCTGCTGCTGCTGCTGCTGTAGCACCGTCAGCTGCTGCTGCTGCTGCTGTAGCACCGTCAGCTGCTGCTGCTGCTGCTGTAGCACCGTCAGCTGCTGCTGCTGCTGCTGTAGCACCGTCAGCTGCTGCTGCTGCTGCTGTAGCACCGTCAGCTGCTGCTGCTGCTGCTGTAGCACCGTCAGCTGCTGCTGCTGCTGTAGCACCGTCAGCTGCTGCTGCTGCTTCTGCACCACCGTCAGCTGCTGCTGCACCACCGTCAGCTGCTGCTGCTGCTGTAGTACCGTCAGCTGCTGCTGCTGCTGTAGTACCGTCTGCTGCTGCTGCTGCTGTAGTACCGTCTGCTGCTGCTGCTGCTGTAGTACCGTCTGCTGCTGCTGCTGCTGCTGCTGCTGCTGCTGTAGTACCGTCTGCTGCTGCTGCTGTAGTACCGTCTGCTGCTGCTGCTGTAGCACCGTCTGCTGCTGCTGCTGTAGCACCGTCTGCTGCTGCTGCTGTACCATCGTCTGCTGCTGCTGCTGTACCATCGTCTGCTGCTGCTGCTGTACCATCGTCTGCTGCTGCTGCTGTACCATCGTCTGCTGCTGCTGCTGTACCATCGTCTGCTGCTGCTGCTGTACCATCGTCTGCTGCTGCTGCTGTACCATCGTCTGCTGCTGCTGCTGTACCATCGTCTGCTGCTGCTGCTGTACCATCGTCTGCTGCTGCTGCTGTACCATCGTCTGCTGCTGCTGCTGTACCATCGTCTGCTGCTGCTGCTGTACCATCGTCTGCTGCTGCTGCTGTACCATCGTCTGCTGCTGCTGTAGCATCGTCTGCTGCTGCTGTAGCATCGTCTGCTGCTGCTGTAGCATCGTCTGCTGCTGCTGTAGCATCGTCTGCTGCTGCTGTAGCATCGTCTGCTGCTGCTGTAGCATCGTCTGCTGCTGCTGTAGCATCGTCTGCTGCTGCTGTAGCATCGTCTGCTGCTGCTGTAGCATCGTCTGCTGCTGCTGTAGCATCGTCTGCTGCTGCTGTAGCATCGTCTGCTGCTGCTGTAGCATCGTCTGCTGCTGCTGTAGCATCGTCTGCTGCTGCTGTAGCACCGTCAGCTGCTGCTGTAGCACCGTCAGCTGCTGCTGCTGCTGTAGCACCGTCAGCTGCTGCTGCTGCTGCTGTAGCACCGTCAGCTGCTTCTGCTGCTGCTGCAGCACCATCAGCTGCTGCTGCTGCTGCTGCTGTAGCACCATCAGCTGCTGCTGCTGCTGTACCACCGTCAGCTGCTGCTGCTGCTGCTGCTGTACCACCGTCAGCTGCTGCTGCTGCTGTTGTAGTACCATCTGCTGCTGCTGTAGCATTGTCTGCTGCTGCTGTAGCATTGTCTGCTGCTGCTGTAGCATTGTCTGCTGCTGCTGTAGCATTGTCTGCTGCTGCTGTAGCATTGTCTGCTGCTGCTGTAGCATTGTCTGCTGCTGCTGTAGCACTGTCTGCTGCTGCTGTAGCACTGTCTGCTGCTGCTGTAGCACTGTCTGCTGCTGCTGCTGCTGTAGCACCATTGTTGGTGTGGCTTATTGAGAATACCAAGAAACAATTAACCCCAGAGGGTTAGCCACCCAGGATAACCCAAAAAAGTGTGTCATCGAAGACTGTCTAACTTGTTTCCATTGGGGTCCTTAATCTTGTCTCCCAGGATGCAACTCACACCAGTCGACTAACACCCAGGTGAACAGGGAAAAACGCCTGGAACTAGTGCTCATATCGATGAATTTAAAGCCAGCAAAGGTTGGTTTGAGAGATTTAAGAATTGTAGTGGCATACACAGTGTGATAAGGCCTGTTCTGGAAGAAAATGCCAAACAGGACCTACAGTACTCAGGAGGAAAAGGCACTCCCAGGACACAGTGTCTCATCAGTCATTGCTGCATCTTCAATAAAGGTAAGTGTCATTTATTCTTCATTTAGTAGAGTAGTACATGTGCAATATATACTGTGCATGTACTACTCTACTATTGTGCATGTATCCTTCTCTTTGTGTGTAGGAAAATGTATATTTCATGTGGTAAAATTTTTTTTTTCATACTTTTGGGTGTCTTGCACGGATTAATTTGATTTCCATTATTTCTTATGGGGAAAATTAATTCGCATAACGATAATTTCGCATAACAATGAGCTCTCATGAACGGATTAATATCGTTATGCGGGGGTCCACTGTATAGGGAAAATTATTAATCCGTTCCCATGAAAAAATCCTATTGTTATTGGAATATTATACATTGATGGGGTTGTATAAAATAACTTAAACACTGCTTTAATACTAAAATACATACATAAATACAAAAGAATTAGAAGAAATAAATGCAAATTTAACTTCACTCTACTTTGCTGAAAAAGAGTCGAGTGCCTACTAGGATAGTGCTGAGAAGGGAGGAGGAGGAAATGTTACTCTGAAAGGAGAGTCCCCTTCTCTTTTCTGTCTCTTTTTTCCTATCTGGACGTGGTTGAAGCTCACCAGGTTTGACTTTTACTACAAATCTGTCCAAAGAACTTCTTTGTTGGGTTTATCAGGGCCACTGACAGCAGAAGCTGTATCGAGCCTGGTTTCTCGATGGTACAAGAAAAAATTGTTGCCCAAGGCTGGGCGATGAGAGAGAAGGAACAAAAGTTCCTTTGTAAATAGAGATAGAAACTTGAAGTTTCCAATTAGATCCAGTGGACCCCCTTGCCAAGCCCCAGCAGAGGGATGCCCACACTTCCACCTGAGTTCAGTAACCGGCTTCCCACCAAAGACCGTTAAAGAATTTTCCACAGAGCGGAAGAAAATGGAGCTGGCTAAAAGTAAGCTGATGAACAGGTGCCCCTCCTGTATAGTGCCCGGCGGGCAAAATAGACGAGGACAAGCGTCCCAGAGAGAACGGCGGAAATTTGTCACTGATACACAGGCGAGAGAGAGAGAGACATCTACACCTGATGAAGGCTGGCGCAGAAGTCCTCCAAAGAACTTTGCTTCTGCCTTCTCCTCAGGATGTTTCGGAAATGTGACATTGTCTGGTCATTCCAGACAATGCTATTACGCTTGTTTGGGCTTTGTTGGGGTGGGACTTCTCTGCAAAGTTTTTGATGTCCATCCATTTGGCAAAGATTCCCTTGATTAACAAAGTAGGGGCTTCTTCTATCTCCTCTTCCGAGCCTGAAGAGAGTATTAATCTTAGTCTTGTGTTCTTATTTCTCAAGTTCCTGCAGCTCCTCAGTGGTCAGCTCTTCCCTGTGCCTCTCCACTAACTCATCCATATCACTCGCATCCAGGCCCATGGACCTGCCCAGAGACAACATCCTTGCTTTGTCTCGACAGAGAGGTAAACAAGGTAGCACGCGGTGTCGTGACTCATTTTGACCCATACAAGTTCTAGCACACAATTTATTCCAAACAAAGGAAGTATACCAAGCAAAAATATTCACGTCCAGACAGGACGTAAACCAAGTTGGACTTATTCCAAAGTGGTTGTATACTGGGGTGCCACTGTATTTATATTCAGTCTTAAAAATAATACAAGGTTAATACAAGGTTTCATTTATGTTTAATGCTAAACTTAGCATTCAAAATTACTACTACAGAGTAAATATAGTACATTGTGAAAAGGAAGGGAAATAAGAAAGCAAGTTTTTATTCAAGCACAAGTACACAAATACAGTTACACAGATTATCGTACATAGCAGCATATGTGCAGAATCGGTGTAATTTTTTTTTTATCAGTATTACTTACACTCATCCATCATATATTTTATTAAAGCATAACTAAGTGAAAATATATTTCCAGAATTTACTACACATACTGAAGCCACTCTCCTTGGTAAACTGATTTAATGCAGCAAATGACAGTTCAAAGACCTAAGCAGGAAAAACAAGTTTCACCAGCAGTGGATCAAATCCCACTGTGGGGTATTATTATAATTATTATAATCATGGGGGAGTGCTAAACCCATAGGATTATACAGTGCATGTGGGAGGGACAGAAGGCATTCAGGCTCAATTCAGGGAACTGGAGCACAAACCCGATTCCTTGGATCAAGAACCCCTCACCAACATCAAGGAACCTCCCTTGAGGGGCCACTGTGGGGTAAAACTTCTTAAAATCAATGTTTATCTCTACTTAACTGAGCTGAGTTTCTTCCTTCAGATCAAACCTTATTGCCTCCCATTCCCCAGATGCTAAATAGCTCCTACAGTTCTAGAACTTCCTCAAATATACTGAGCTAAACATCACCTAAATGATACATGTGCAATGTTAGAAAATCAGAATAAAAATTTCACCCATCAGTTTTATCAATCTACTGGAATTATATGCCAGTCAGAGACTATCAATCCATTGGACTAACAAATCTCTGATGGCAGAAAAATACAGACATCAAGTTCCTGTTACACGTTCTTATTTACGCAATTTTCAATATAATTTTTTATACGTATG
>NW_027197020.1:0-10000 GCF_038502225.1 Cherax quadricarinatus | reverse complement strand
GCGATAAATGACATGCCCATGCACTCTGCCCCAGGGCCAGACTCATGGAACTCCGTGTTCATCAAGAACTGCAAGAAGCCCCTATCACGAGCCCTTTCCATCCTATGGAGAGGGAGCATGGACACGGGGGTCGTCCCACAGTTACTAAAAACAACAGACATAGCCCCACTCCACAAAGGGAGCAGTAAAGCAACAGCAAAGAACTACAGACCAATAGCACTAACATCCCATATCATAAAAATCTTTGAAAGGGTCCTAAGAAGCAAGATCACCACCCATCTAGAAACCCATCAGTTACACAACCCAGGGCAACATGGGTTTAGAACAGGTCGCTCCTGTCTGTCTCAACTATTGGATCACTACGACAAGGTCCTAAATGCATTAGAAGACAAAAAGAATGCAGATGTAATATACACAGACTTTGCAAAAGCCTTCGACAAGTGTGACCATGGCGTAATAGCGCACAAAATGCGTGCTAAAGGAATAACAGGAAAAGTCGGTCGATGGATCTATAATTTCCTCACTAACAGAACACAGAGAGTAGTCGTCAACAGAGTAAAGTCCGAGGCAGCTACAGTGAAAAGCTCTGTTCCACAAGGCACAGTACTCGCTCCCATCTTGTTCTTCATCCTCATATCCGACATAGACAAGGATGTCAGCCACAGCACCGTGTCTTCCTTTGCAGATGACACCCGAATCTGCATGACAGTGTCTTCCATTGCAGACACTGCAAGGCTCCAGGCGGACATCAACCAAATCTTTCAGTGGGCTGCAGAAAACAATATGAAGTTCAACGATGAGAAATTTCAATTACTCAGATATGGTAAACACGAGGAAATTAAATCTTCATCAGAGTACAAAACAAATTCTGGCCACAAAATAGAGCGAAACACCAACGTCAAAGACCTGGGAGTGATCATGTCGGAGGATCTCACCTTCAAGGACCATAACATTGTATCAATCGCATCTGCTAGAAAAATGACAGGATGGATAATGAGAACCTTCAAAACTAGGGAGGCCAAGCCCATGATGACACTCTTCAGGTCACTTGTTCTATCTAGGCTGGAATATTGCTGCACACTAACTGCACCTTTCAAGGCAGGTGAAATTGCTGACCTAGAAAATGTACAGAGAACCTTCACGGCGCGCATAACGGAGATAAAACACCTCAATTACTGGGAGCACTTGAGGTTCCTAAACCTGTATTCCCTGGAACGCAGGAGGGAGAGATACATGATTATATACACCTGGAAAATCCTAGAGGGACTAGTACCGAACTTGCACACGAAAATCACTCACTACGAAAGCAAAAGACTTGGCAGACGATGCAACATCCCCCCAATGAAAAGCAGGGGTGTCACTAGCACGTTAAGAGACCATACAATAAGTGTCAGGGGCCCGAGACTGTTCAACTGCCTCCCAGCATACATAAGGGGGATTACCAACAGACCCCTGGCAGTCTTCAAGCTGGCACTGGACAAGCACCTAAAGTCGGTTCCTGATCAGCCGGGCTGTGGCTCGTACGTTGGTTTGCGTGCAGCCAGCAGCAACAGCCTGGTTGATCAGGCTCTGATCCACCAGGAGGCCTGGTCACAGACCGGGCCGCGGGGGCGTTGACCCACGGAACTCTCTCCATGTAAACTCCAGGTAAATATAACCTTTACGGGTTTAGCGTCTCCAACAGCATATTAAAATGGTATAAAATACCGACACCGATTGTATTATATTATCCAAGGTTAAGTTCTATATAATTTATTATACAAGGTCATTACTATTAATAAATACAAATTTATAGAAGGAAAAAGCCAGCAATCTTCACGAATATTTGTCCTACTGCACAGATATTAATACTTCAGTAAAAATTCAACAGCAGCAGCAGCAGCAGCAGCAGCAGCAGCTCAATTTCTACTACTTACTGAATTATGATTATTATGATCATGGGGGAGCGCTAAACCCGTAGGATTATACAGCACATGTGGGGGTGGGTGTGATGGAAGATATTAAGGCTCAATTCAGGGAACCGGAGCACAAATCTATTTTCGTAGATCAAGAACCCCTCACCAGAGTCGAGGAACCTCCCTGGAGGGGACTACTTACTGAAGCACAGAGGGAAGGGTCCCAAGTGCAAGCTACTCCTGCCTATATCTCTCACTCTTCGTCTCTGTGCCCAAATGTTGCACATGTCTCTCAAAACCATTTATGTCTTGAAAAGAAAGCAAGTTCCAGCCTGCTACAGTTGGTGTAAGAGAACAAGCGATATTTAGACGTTTCACTCACTTTCATTTGTATTTAAAACCATCAGATTTAGGTCATTAAAACAACTATGTAATTTTATTGAAATTTTATTTAAACGTTTTTGAGGGTTCAACGATGAGAAATTTCAATTACTCAGATATGGTAAACATGAGGAAATTAAATCTTCATCAGAGTACAAAACAAATTCTGGCCACAAAATAGAGCGAAACACCAACGTCAAAGACCTGGGAGTGATTATGTCGGAGGATCTCACCTTCAAGGACCATAACATTGTATCAATCGCATCTGCTAGAAAAATGACAGGATGGATAATGAGAACCTTCAAAACTAGGGAGGCCAAGCCCATGATGACACTCTTCAGGTCACTTGTTCTATCTAGGCTGGAATATTGCTGCACTCTAACAGCACCTTTCAAGGCAGGTGAAATTGCCGACCTAGAAAATGTACAGAGAACTCTCACGGCGCGCATAACGGAGATAAAACACCTCAATTACTGGGAGTGCTTGAGGTTTCTAAACCTGTATTCCCTGGAACGCAGGAGGGAGAGATACATGATTATATACACCTGGAAAATCCTAGAGGGACTAGTACCGAACTTGCACACGAAAATCACTCACTACGAAAGCAAAAGACTTGGCAGACGATGCAACATCCCCCCAATGAAAAGCAGGGGTGTCACTAGCACGTTAAGAGACCATACAATAAGTGTCAGGGGCCCGAGACTGTTCAACTGCCTCCCAGCACACATAAGGGGGATTACCAACTATTACAACCCAGTATTCCAAATGGCCTGTTACCCCGGGTGTAATGGGAGCAAATAAACACAGTAGAAAAAGTTTAGACTTATATTATCCTTCACCAATTTAGAACAGCAATATGTACACTATGTACAGTGATAAGTATAGTGCACTCCACGGTAAGCAAAGCAGAAATAGAAGCCACAAGATAGCAGACCATGCTTCAACCAGCTCTAGAATGGGAATGACAAGGGCAGACAGGAGAGCGGTACCCACATAACCTCTGCGATTGCCAAAACCATCTTCTTATTGGCTAGAACCTGGTCACTAGTTGAACGACGGGGCCCCATCATCAACTCTTAGCAACCTGGTTCGCTGGTTGGGGGAGATAGCCTGTAAATGAGGGTGTGTACATGCGCCAAATAAAGGTTACGTACTCTTTGCATGCCACACCCCCACCCCGAGAAGGCTCAGGATTAGGCTGCCACCTCCCAGTGGTAACCGTGCTGCCATGGCACAAAATAATGGGACCGCCTTTCCTCTCCACCATCCAACTCTTTGATAGAGCTCAGCTTTTCTCGTGACCAAAAGCCAAACCCTAAACTTAGAGTGAGACAGCAGTCAGACAGGCTAGCACAGGTCCAAGATACAGGCGGACGGTAGCCCGCATCCCCTCACTAAAAAAAAACCCCACACCAGGGGATAAAAAAAAAGAGCATGAAAAGGGGTTACCACAAATAACATCCTAACCTAAATAATAATATTATTAGACTCTAGATAAAGAGTCTGCCAACATATTTTCTTTGCCGGCAATATATTTAATAGAAATATTGTAGGGCTGCAGCCTTAGCGTCCAGTGCATAAGCCTTGTGTTGTTGTTCTTCATGGCTTGGAGATATACTAGAGGATTGTGATCACTGTAGACTGTGACCACCTGCGATGTCTGGCCCACATAAACATCGAAATGCTCCAAAGCCAGTACCAGCGCGAGGGCTTCTTTTTCAATGGTAAAATAAGCCCTCTGATGTGGCTGGAACTTTGCTGAAAAGTATGCTACAGGCTGCAACTCCTTGTTCCCGATTTGTAATAGTACTGCCCCAACCCCAGACTCACAAGCATCAACCTGTAATGAAAAAGGTTTGGAGAAGTCTGGAGACAAGAGAATGGGTGCAGTACACAATAATCTTTTTGCTTTATTAAAAGCAGTGTTACAGTCTGACGTCCAATTAAAGGGAACTTTTTGACTGGTAAGAGAGGTAAGAGGGGCTACAATATCTGAGAAATTCTTACAGAATCTTCTGTAAAATCCTATCATGCCTAGGAAACGTTGAAGAGATTTCCTATCATGAGGAACTGGATAATCTTTAATAGAAAGAACTTTAGCAAGTTTAGGTGCAACTTTACCACTACCTACTTCATGGCCTAGAAAAGTGACAGTGGCCTGGCCAAAGGAAGATTTAGATAAATTAACTGTTAAATGGGAACTCTTAAAGGTCTCAAAAAGAGCCTTAAGTCTAAGTAGGTGTTGATCCCAAGTATCAGACACCACAACAATATCATCTAGGTACGCTGCCGTGCCTTCAAGTCCTTTAATAGCCTGATGGATAAGTTTCTGGAATGAAGAGGGGGAATTTTTCATTCCGAAGGGGGTAACTGTGTATTGATAATGACCTCCTGGAATTACGAAGGCAGAGATTTCCTTCGCCTTATCTGTCAAAGGTACCTGATAGTAGCCTTTAAGGAGATCTAATTTGGACACAAAAGTAGCCTTACCCACAAAGTCAATTACGTCATCCAGACGGGGAAGAGGGTAAGCATCTGTAATTGTGACCTCGTTCACTTTACGGTAGTCTGTACACATACGAAACCCTCCATCAGCCTTCTTCACAAGGATGCACGGTGAAGCCCATGGACTAGATGACTCCTCCACTAAACCATGCTTTAACAAAAATTCTACTTCCTGCTGAAGCAGCCTTTGCTTTTCAGGATTAGCTCTGTAGGGGGAGAGTTTAATTGGTTTAGAGTTTCCCACATCTACATCATGGTAACCTAACGTACATTTTTTCGGCACCTCCGAAAAAATATTAGGATATGACTGTAGAAGCTCAGTTAAATTTGTTGCTTGCATTTCAGATAATCCCTCCATTAAAGGGCTAGGATCCTTGAGGAGGACAGAATTTGAAAGTTTAATATTAATTTCAGAGATAGAGTGCAAAGAGTCAGAGTAGTCCTCAGAGGTAGAGGACAGAGTCATTACTGGGACTTTATCTGGTGTATGGAAGTATTTTAATTGATTAATGTGGTAAGTTTTAGTTTTTGAGGTCTTATCAATGGGAGCTACCACATAATTTACATCAGATAATCTACTTACAATCTGCATAGATCCCGTAAATCTAGCTTTTAAGGTGTGGCCAGGTATAGGTTCCTGCACCAACACCTTGTCTCCTGGATGGAAGGAGCGGAATTGTGCACTTCTGTCATACCTCTGTTTCATCTTACTTTGAGCTGTCTTTAGGTTAGCCTTGGCTAACTGACGTGCCACCTGCAACCTTGAAGACGGATTGTAGAGTGTTGAGCTAACGTCTTCTCCCATCCATCCTTCTTTGAGCACCCGAAGAGGACCTCGTACATTGTGCCCAAAGATCAGCTCAAAAGGACTATACCCTGTAGACTCTTGCACAGTCTCTCGTACTGAGAACAGCAACAAAGGTAGTGATTCATCCCAGTCTGTAGGAAAGTGCATGCAAAAACTTCTCATCATTGTTTTTAATGTCTGATGGAATCTTTCTAAGGCGCCTTGGGACTGAGGATGATAGGCAGTGGATAAGTTGTGGATTATCCCTAACCTAGTTAATACTTCCCTAAATGCTTTGGCAGTGAAGTTAGTACCTTGATCACTTTGAATAGTTTTAGGAATGCCAAAACAAGAAATGAATTTTGTTAAAGCTTTGAGAATAGCTTTAGTATTAATACTACGCATGGGAATTGCTTCAGGATATCTGGTTACTTTATCCATAATCGTAAATAAATATTGATTTCCAGACTTTGACCTAGGTAGTGGACCTACACAATCTATAATTAAATCTGCAAAAGGTTCTCCATCAGCAGGTATAGGTTGGAGAGGTGCAGGTTTGATGGAATGTCCAGGTTTTCCAACTTGCTGACATTCTCGGCAACACCTAATATGATTCTTCACATCTTTCTTTAATTTTGGCCAATAAAATTCTTTTGTGATTCTATACAAGGTTTTTGTAATTCCTAAGTGACCTCCTAATGACGTATTATGAGCTATATTTAATATTTGAGGTCTATACTTTGTTGGAACCACTAACCTGTCATACAATTGCCGGGCCTCTATCTCCTTACCAGTCTCAGTGCAGATCAAATAATCGTTTTTAACTTCATACTTGACCGGATGACCCAAAGAGGATTTACCCATGGCTGCCTCAAAAGCGAATTTTAAAGAAGGGTCCTTTCGTTGTTCCTCCCGGAAGGACAGTCCCTCGGGCATGGAAACAGAGACATCTGGCAATCCTGCAACCTGGGAATAGGAAGGCTTGATCGGGGTCTGTTCACTTGATCTACGAGGCTCTGGCCAGTTTTCCTCGTAAAACAATGTGGCTATTCCGAGATCGGAGTCGTCCAAGGATAGGTCAACATTCTCTCCAGACAACCCTTGGGATGTTGCCCGAGTTATGGCCAACACCGGAGAAGAATTAATCATTAAAGGTTCAGGACACGAACTAACAGTAGTAATGTTATTACCCAGTAATAACACTGCATCTTTCATGGGGAATCCTTTTGAGACACCTACAGTCAAGTACCCAGTGTAATATTTGCACTGTACATAAATTTTATGCAAAGGAACAGAATATATAGCTCCTCCAAATGCTTCCAATAAAACAGAGGAATTCAAAGAAGTATTCTCTGAAAGGGGTAATATTCCCTCTCTTACAAGTGAGCAATATGCTCCAGTATCTCTAAAGGTCTTTACTTTAGTTGTTTCTGAGTTTTCCTGAAGGGAAATAAGACTCTTGCAATAATAAGGGGCCATACCTTTTTCTACTTCTCTAGGGGACATGTTACTAGGGATATTAGAGATTTTCCCAATGGGTTGGGGTTTGTGGGGGCAGTTGGGACTGATGTGACCTACTTTATTGCACCTGAAGCAGACGACAGGCTTTCCCTTTACTCCCTGTTGACGTTGCAAATGGTGTCGTTCTGGCTGGTGTCTCTCTAGATACTGTTGTCGAGATGCACCATGAGTAGTTTGCCTCTCCGCAGGTGGACCATATGTTGAGAAGCGTGGCTCACCAGGTGACTTGGTTGGCTGACGTAGACGTTCTCCCTCCGGCTGGCACTTCATTCTCCAAGGTTGACGATCTCTGCTCATGCCAGGCTGTTGAAAAGAGAGACGGGACCGCTCGGACAAGGAGCGGTTAGTTTCGAAGGTATCAGCCAACCTGGCTGCCTCCAATGCAGTGGTTAAGTCACGATCCTGCAGAAAGACTCGAACCTCTGGTCCCACAGATTCCACCAGGTTATCAATCAGAATAAGCTGCACCAGCTCCTCAAAGGTAGAGACACCACTTGCTTTATACCAGCTGGTAAAAGCTTTGGTTTGCTGTCTCACAAAGTCGACTAGGGATTGACCAAGCTGTCGTCTGCCCAATTTGAAACTCTTGCGGTATTTGGCTGGGATACACGTATATGCTCCCAACACTGTGGTCTTCACTACTTGATAATCAGAAAATTCAACGTCATTTAATACTGACGTGAATTCTTGTGCCTTACCCAATAATGCTGTATGAACCAACGATGCCCAATGCTGTTCCGGCCACCTCAAGGCTCGAGCCTGATTTTCGAAGCTTTCGAAAAATTGCTCTGGTTCGGCCTCATTGAAGCGGGGAACAAACTGTACTGCTTTCTGTAAACTAAAATTATTTACAGAATGCGAAAACTGCCTCCTTTCTCTTTCCCTATCAAATTCTTCCCTTGCAAATGCTCTCTGTTCCCTAGTTTGCTCAAGATTGATTTTTGCCAGCTCAAGTGCCAACGACGCTGATTCACCCTGAGACAACCCAGCTGCACTATACTGACCATTTTGCTCCATAGGAGTATCATCTTCCTCCTGCGAGAACATAGGAGTTTTTGCCCTAGCTCCCGTAGAGGGAGGAGTCTGATGTGCCATCTCTTCTTCTATAAGTTTGTCAGCAATCAGTGAACGCAGTTGTGCAGCTGTGAGAGTGCGTTTGTATGTAATGCCAATGGAACGAGCAATTTGCCAACAATGCTGTAGGGACAATTTAGGTAGGTTATGCAAAGTATATGCCGACACCAGACGTCTGACTCGTCTAGGTGGCATAAGTTATTTGCTATGCACAATACGATTGCAGAATACCCCAACGTAACACGTTAATTTGCAGAACACGCTTAGCTATGCCCAGTACGATTGCAGAATATGCATACAAGCAAAGCTGACTGCACACAAGATTGACCGTAGCGAAGCGAGCACACTGAACAAGCTAGTAGCGAGCTGTTGAACGATCACACAATAGCAAGGCTGATCATAAGCAACTGACACGCAAAATTTGTAAAGCGAAGCGAGACAGCAAGCTACACAATGTTCCTGCTACAAGCTTCACCCTAAGCTCAACCGTTTCTCTAAGTCCAGCTCCAGATCCCGGACAGGCCCCCATATTACAACCCAGGATTCCAAATGGCCTGTTACCCCGGGTGTAATGGGAGCAAATAAACACAGTAGAAAAAGTTTAGACTTATATTATCCTTCACCAATTTAGAACAGCAATATGTACACTATGTACAGTGATAAGTATAGTGCACTCCACGGTAAGCAAAGCAGAAATAGAAGCCACAAGATAGCAGACCGTGCTTCAACCAGCTCTAGAATGGGAATGACAAGGGCAGACAGGAGAGCGGTACCCACATAACCTCTGCGATTGCCAAAACCATCTTCTTATTGGCAAGAACCTGGTCACTAGTTGAACGACGGGGCCCCATCATCAACTCTTAGCAACCTGGTTCGCTGGTTGGGGGAGATAGCCTGTAAATGAGGGTGTGTACATGCGCCGAATAAAGGTTACGTACTCTTTGCATGCCACAGAAAGGCGGTCCCATTATTTTGTGCCATGGCGGCACGGTTACCACTGGGAGGTGGCAGCCTAATCCTGAGCCTTCTCGGGGTGGGGGTGTGGCATGCAAAGAGTATGTAACCTTTATTCGGCGCATGTACACACCCTCATTTACAGGCTATCTCCCCCAACCAGCGAACCAGGTTGCTAAGAGTTGATGATGGGGCCCCGTCGTTCAACTAGTGACCAGGTTCTAGCCAATAAGAAGATGGTTTTGGCAATCACAGAGGTTATGTGGGTACCGCTCTCCTGTCTGCCCTTGTCATTCCCATTCTAGAGCTGGTTGAAGCATGGTCTATCTTGTGGCTTCTATTTCTGCTTTGCTTACCGTGGAGTGCACTATACTTATCACTGTACATAGTGTACATATTGCTGTTCTAAATTGGTGAAGGATAATATAAGTCTAAACTTTTTCTGCTGTGTTTATTTTGCTCCCTTTACACCCGGGATAACAGGCCATTTGAAATCCTGGGTTGTAATACCAACAGACCCCTGGCAGTCTTCAAGCTGGCACTGGACAAGCACCTAAATTCGGTTCCTGACCAGCCGGGCTGTGGCTCGTACGTTGGTTTGCATGCAGTCAGCAGCAACAGCCTGGTTTATCAGGCTCTGATCCACCAGGAGGCCTGGTCACAGACCGGGCCGCGGGGGCGTTGACCCCCGAAACTCTCTCCAGGTAAACTCCAGTAGAGATCTCATGTTAGCCTTGCGATGGTACTTTGAAGATTTATAAGATAAAAAGGATTATTATTATAATCATGGGGAGCGCTAAACCCGTAGGGATTATACAGCCCCTGTAGAGGGGGACGCGGAAGGTATGCAGGCTCAATTCAGGGAACTGGATCACAGATCCAA